>NC_060173.1:112981615-113138891 GCF_021184085.1 Oncorhynchus gorbuscha | reverse complement strand
GCCTTTCTTTCAGAAACCCTGCGTCTTGGGCAGAACAGCTCCCCTGGGCAGAATACGCTCACAACTCGCTTCCTTCGTCTGCTACCGGGTTATCTCCGTTTCAGAGTAGTCTGGGTTACCAGCCTCCTCTGTTCTCATCCCAGCTTGCCGAGTCCAGCGTTCCCTCCGCTCAAGCGTTTGTCCAACGTTGTGAGCGCACCTGGAGGAGGGTGAGGTCTGCACTTTGCCGTTACAGGGCACAGACTGTGAGAGCCGCCAATAAACGTAGGATTAAGAGTCCAAGGTATTGTTGCGGCCAGAGAGTGTGGCTTTCCACTCGCAACCTTCCTCTTACGACAGCTTCTCGTAAGTTGACTCCGCGGTTCATTGGTCCGTTCCGTGTCTCCCAGGTCGTCAATCCTGTCGCTGTGCGACTGCTTCTTCCGCGACATCTTCGTCGCGTCCATCCTGTCTTCCATGTCTCCTGTGTCAAGCCCTTTCTTCGCACCCCCGTTCGTCTTTCGGGGCGTGCTGGACCGTTCACTGATTGATGATTTCCTCCGTTGCCGCCAGGATTCCTCCTCGAGTGCGCCAGGAGCGCTCGGTGAGTGGGGGGGTACTGTCATGTTTTGTCTTATATTGTCTTGTCATTTTGCTTTTCCTTCTGTTCGTTTTCCCCCTGCTGGTCTTTTTAGGTTCGTTCCCTTTTTTCTCTCTCCCTCTCTCTCTCTCTCTTCTCTCTATCGTTCCATTCCTGCTCCCAGCTGTTCCTATTCCCCTAATCAATCATTTAGTCTTCCCACACCTGTTCCCTATCTTTTCCCCTAATTAGAGTCCCTATTTCTCCCCTTGTTTTCCATTTCTGTCCTGTCGGATCCTTGTATACTGTTCACCGTGCTGTGTCTTTGTATCGCCCTGTCGTGTCGTGTTTCCCTCAGATGCTGCGTGGTGAGCAGGTGTCTGAGTCTGCTACGGTCAAGTGCCTTCCCGAGGCAACCTGCAGTTCATTATCGAGTCTCAGTCAGTTCGTGATTACAGTGAAATTGTTTCTTATGCTTTATTTACCGCTCCGATTTGTCTAGGAGTATTGCTATTTCCTTATACTGGATTAAAGACTCTGTTTTCGCCAAGTCGCTTTTGGGTCCTCATTCACCTACATAACATTATGGGCCTGCTCTGACATATGTGATAGTTGGCTTCTAAATGAGTTGGAAAAAGTGGGTTTGGTGTCAATTGGTATCAGTTTGGTGTCAGAATGACATCTAATTGACTGGTGGACACTGACTTGCTAGTTGACTTTTGTACATTAGCAATATGTTTAAACGGAGAGGGACCATCACCAAAATGGCATTCTGAAATCAACACAAAAAATGGCATCACCATAGTCTCCAGGCTGTGCAGAGTTCAACAGAGACGCCCGCTTGACCGTAGCTCGCTCTGAGTGCAGCGACCTTGAAAAAAAGAAGGCGCAAAAGGAAGGCTGGCCCTCAATGTCATTTGCTTTAGGGTGACAGTGAGAGAACCGTTAGGGTGAGAAGCACAATTCGACCTCAGGTACGTTCCTAAGGTCCTCCTGATCCGTGCAAGCCTAACCTTGACCGTGTGGCATTAACCCTTAATAGTTCAAATAAGGTGTTTACTTCAAACAGTTTGCATTGACTTCTCTCCCCATAGGAATACATTGCCTGCACCTCTAAATTCAACCTGAGGCCTATGTGGGTTATGAATGCCTTATGAACCTGTCTTCTATGACAGTCCATCAGCTCATTATGAGGTCTACCTGTGCCGATTCTAAGCTTCCTGAAGCAACCGGAAGTGGTTAAATTGACCCAAAAGGTGTTTTGATGTACATAACCTTCAAAGGTGAAAATGACTACATTCAACCCTGTGTAGATCGTAGATCAGTCAATTCTTAACTTAAAGACTTAAAACTCAGGATTCTGTAAGTTTCTATGTCAATCAAGACATGGGTTTACTTATAGCTTCCTGTGCCAACCGGAAGTGCCTTTAATGATGTCACAGTGGCAGTTTCCAAGGGTTAAAAAGGTCAGATCTTGTCAAAACTTCATATGTGTGACTAGGTAACCCTCATGAACTGTAAATCAGTCATTTCTCCCAACAGATGTCAAAGAAAAGCTCTCACACGCACACACAGCAAGGCTGGAGTGAAAAAGTGCGGTTCTCAAAGACACAGAGAGCAGGCAATGGCATAAACATAATCTCTAGGCCGTGCTGAGTTCAACGAGATATCCCGCTTGACCGTAGCTCGCTCGGTCTGAGCGCAGCGACCATTAGAAAAGTAGGCCCAAAATGAAGCCTGCCCCACAACGTAATTTGCTTTTGGGTGACAGTGAGAGAACCGTTAGGGTGAGAAGCACAATTCGACCTCAGGTACGTTCCTAAGGTCCTCCTGATCCGTGCAAGCCTAACCTTGACCGTGTGGCATTAACCCTTAATAGTTAAAATAAGGTGTTTACTTCAAAGAGTTTGCATTGACTTCTCTCCCCATAGGAATACATTGCCTGCACCCCTAAATTCAACCTGAAGTCTATATGGGTTATGAATGCCGTATGAACCTGTCTTTGATGACAGTCCATCAGGACAGTATGAGGTCTACCTGTGTTGATTCTAAGCTTCCTGGACCAACCGGAAGTGGTTAAAATCACCCTAAAAGTGTTTTTCCATGACATGCCTGCAGTTTGATAGACATAGTGCATTTAACCCTGTGTAAATCAGTCAATTCTTAACGTAAGGACTTAAAACTCAGGATTCTGTAAAAGCATAGCCCAGTGAGGATATGTGTTGACTTATAGCTTCCTGTGCCAACCGGAAGTGCCTTAATTGGTGTCTCAGGGGCTGTTTCGAGGGGTTAAAAAAGTCAGATCTGTCCAAAACTTCATATGTGTGATTAGGCAACCCCCATGAACTGTAAATCAGTCATTTTTCCCATAAAATTTCAAAGGAAAACTAAATCACAGACATACAACTTGGAAGGAGGTACTTATTGGGGTTTGTAGAGACAGACAGTGCCTCCAATAGTTAGCTTTGTTCGAGCTAAAAAAGAACCGTCAGACCTAGAGTTCCGAAACTTTAGAATCCTGTTCTAGACCTCAGGTCGGTAGTGCGTGGTGAGTTACGTGGCTCTAGACGGTTCTCGGACCGAGAAACAGCTTCGTACATTTGCAATGACTTCAATTCATTTTGACCATTACGAAAATGGCGACATTTAGAAATGTCTCAGAGACACAAGAGTAGGTGCATTGCGACCGTCTCGACCCATATAGACAGACCCCAATGTTTCTGTCCGATAGCTCATTCAAGGACCCCGTAGCAAGTCATGGAAAAAAGTGGATTTTCAGCACCAATTAGGGTTTTGCTCGGACACCAAATGACCGATCGAGCCGAAACTTAGGATTCGGGGTCGCCTCAGCTAGGCCTAGACGTAACATAAGAAATGGACCCGCAGCTAGAACGTAACTACATGTTTTATGTTTTTTTTATGGTTTGAACCAAAGGCGTTGTGAATTTTGGGCCAGCTCTGAAGTGTGTGATAGTTGGCTACTAAACAGGTTGGAAAAAGTGGGTTTAGTGTCAATTTGTATCAGTTTGGTGTCAGAATGACATCTAATTGACTGGTGGACACGGACTTGCTAGTTGACTTTTGTACATTAGCAATATGTTTAAACGGTGAGGTACCATCACCAAAAGTGACATTCTGAAATCAACCCTAACGAGCCATTGAGATGAACCAGAATCACTGCCCAGCCATCCCGAGTTCATCGGGCCAGTCAATTTCACATTCCTGCAGGATTTTTATAGCATGACAAATTCGTGATGGTACCTGCCCATTGAACCATATTGCAAATGCACAGTGACTTTGCAAAAGTGAGAAAACATAAACAAATGGACATGATGAAATCAACACAACGAGTGATGGAAAGGTACAACTCTCACTGCTCGGCCATCCTGTGTTCATCAGACCAGTCAATTTTGCATTTTTGAGCATGTCAAATTTCATATGGTAAATGCACATTGAAACATATTGCAAATGCACGTGCACTTACAATATGATTCTATAGTGAAAAAACATCACCTAACGGAGATGATGAAATCAACACAACGAGTGATGGAAATGTACAACTATCACTGCTCGGCCATCCTGTGTTCATCAGACCAGTCAATTTAGCATTTTTGAGCATGTCAAATTTCATATGGTAAATGCACATTGAAACATATTGCAAATGCATGTGCACTTGCAATATGATTCTATAGTGTAAAAACATCACCTAATGGACATGATGAAATCAACACAACGAGTGATGGAAATGTACAACTATCACTGCCCGGCCATCCTGTGTTCCCATAGCGAGCATTAATATCAGAATGACCGGTAAATGCATTTACAAGCATATTTTTTGGGGCGTTACCAGGTGCCTATTTTCAATCACCAGTTCCACAACATGCGTATCCATCAGAATATTTTAAACAGTCCATAAAGCACTCAGGACGGACTCCATAGATAGAGGGCCGTAGTAGGGTACTCCCATAGCGGGCATGGACAATAGGCGTCCCGGTAAATGCATTTACAACCATATTTTTATTTTTGGGATACCAGTTGCACAACAATGCACGTGCATTTGCAATATGATTCTATAGTGAAAAAACATCACCAAATGGACATGATGAAATCAACACAACGAGTGATGGAAAGGAACAACTATCACTGCCAGGCCATCCTGTGTTCCCATAGCGAGCATTAATATCAGAATGACCGGTAAATGCATTTACAAGCATATTTTTGGGGGGGTTACCAGGTGCCTATTTTCAATCACCAGTTGCACAACATGCGTATCCATCAGAATATTTTAAACAGTCCATAAAGCACTCAGGACGGACTCAATAGATAGAGTGCCGTAGTAGGGTACTCCCATAGCGGGCATGGACAATAGGAGTCCCGGTAAATGCATTTACAACCATATTTTTATTTTTGGGTTACCAGTTGCACAACAATGCACGTGCATTTGCAATATGATTCTATAGTGAAAAAACATCACCTAATGGACATGATGAAATCAACACAATGAGTGATGGAAAGGAACAACTATCACTGCCAGGCCATCCCGAGTTCATCAGGCCAGTCAATTTTGCATTTCTACAGGATTTTTGAGCATGTCAAATTTCTTATGTCATTTGGCCCACAAAAAAATTCCTTATGCACAATTTAAAAAAATATATAAAAAATATGATAATAAAATTGGACAAAAGTATATTCATACAGTTCTTACACATGTGTAATTGACAAAAAAATGAAAGAATTTCAAAAAACGGTCCAGAAAGCACTTTTTAAGGGTGTGTGAAGTTTTTTACAAAATTTTGACATTTTTGACTTTTGACTTTTGACTTCCTATGAAATCATATTGAAATTGGACAAAACATATTCCTTATGCGCATGTAAAAAAAAAAATTATGATAATAAAATTGGACAAAAGTATATTCATACAGTTCTTACACATGTGTAATTGACAAAAAAATCGAAACAATTTCGAAAAACGGTCCAGAAAGCACTTTTTTAAGGGTGTGTGAAGTTTTTTACAAAATTTTGACATTTTTGACTTTTGACTTTTGACTTCCTATGAAATCATATTGAAATTGGACAAAACATATTCCTTATGCGCATGTAAAAAAAAAAAAAATTATGATAATAAAATTGGACAAAAGTATATTCATACAGTTCTTACACATGTGTAATTGACAAAAAAATTGAAAGAATTTCAAAAAACGGTCCAGAAAGCACTTTTTTAAGGGTGTGTGAAGTTTTTTACAAAATTTTGACATTTTTGACTTTTGACTTTTGACTTCCTATGAAATCATATTGAAATTGGACAAAACATATTCTTCATGCGCATGTAAAAAAAAAAATTATGATAATAAAATTGGACAAAAGTATATTCATACAGTTCTTACACATGTGTAATTGACAAAAAAATCGAAAGAATTTCGAAAAACGGTCCAGAAAGCACTTTTTAAGGGTGTGTGAAGTTTTTACAAAATTTTGACATTTTTGACTTTTGACTTTTGACTTCCTATGAAATCATATTGAAATTGGACAAAACATATTCCTTATGCGCATGTAAAAAAAAAAAAAAATTATGATAATAAAATTGGACAAAAGTATATTCATACAGTTCTTACACATGTGTAATTGACAAAAAATCGAAAGAATTTCGAAAAACGGTCCAGAAAGCACTTTTTTATGGGTGTGTGAAGTTTTTTACAAAATTTTGACATTTTTGACTTTTGACTTTTGACTTCCTATGAAATCATATTGGAATTGGACAAAACATATTCCTTTATGCGCATGTAAAAAAAAAAAAAATTATGATAATAAAATTGGACAAAAGTATATTCATACAGTTCTTACACATGTGTAATTGACAAAAAAATCGAAAGAATTTCGAAAAACGGTCCAGAAAGCACTTTTTAAGGGGTGATAAGTTTTTGACAAAAATGTCATTTTTCAAAATTTTACTTTGGACATTGACTTGGGTTACATTTCCAATATGAAAAACCCCGGTGAGCGCATTCGCCCCCTGTTGAATTTTTTAAGTGTTACAACTGGCAATTGCCATATGGCATTTGCAATACACTTTGCATGAATCAACGCCGAATTGGGTGGTATTGGCCAATGTGTATATGGTTTGTCCGATGCCAATGACTTGCCATTCATTTTTGTCCAATACAGGGGGGACTTCCCTTACTACCTTTAATACACTACAAGTGAAGTTGTCCAAATACTTACAACTTCTTCAAAATGGGGGAGGGGGGACTTGATTCATAAGTGGAATTCATTTCTTAACACTGTTCAAATCAAATGTATTTATATAGCCCTTCTTACTTCAGCTGATATCTCAAAGTGCTGTACAGAAACCCAGCCTAAAACCCCAAACAGCAAGCAATGCAGGTGTAGAAGCACGGTGACTAGGAAAAACTCCCAAGAAAGGCCATAACCTCGGAATAAACCGAGAGAGGAATCAGGCTATGAGGGGTGGCAAGTCCTCTTCTGGCTGTGCCGGTTGGAGATTATAACAGAACATGGCCAAGATGTTCAAATGTTCACTGATGACCAGCAGGGTCAAATAATAATAATCACAGTGGCTGTCGATGGTGCAACAGGTCAGCACCTCAGGAGCAAATGTCAGTTGGCTTTTCATAGCTGATCATGCAGAGTATCTCTATCGCTCCTGCTATCTCTAGATAGTTGAAAACAGCAGGTCTGGGACAGGTAGCACGTCCGGTGAACTGGTCAGGGTTCCATAGCCGCAGACAGAACAGTTGAAATTGGAGCAGCAGCATGGCCAGGTGGACAGGGGACAGCAAGGAGTTATCAGGCCAGGTAGTCCTGAGGCATGGTCCTAGGGGTCAGGTCCTCGAAAGAGAGAAAAAGAAAGAAAGAAAGAAAGAAAGAAAGAAAAAAAAGAAACACTCCGGATATAACAGAGTGACCCTAGCCCCCGACACACAAACTACTGCAGCATAAATACTGGAGGCTGAGACAGGAGGGGTTTGGAGTGTGTGGCCCCCTCCGATGATACCCCTGGCCAGGGCCAAACAGGCAGGATTTAACACCACTTTTTAACCCCATTTAACCCCACCCCACTTTGCCAAAGCCCCCACACCACTAGAGGGATATCTTCAGCCACCAACCTACCATCCTGAGACAAGGCCGAGTATAGCCCACAAATATCTCAGCGACGGCACAACTCAAGGGGGAGGGGCGCCTACCCAGACAGGAAGATCACGTCAGTGACTCAACCCACGCAAGCGATGCACCCCTCCTAGGGACGGCATGGAAGAGCACCAGTAAGCCAGTAACTCAGGCCCTGTCATAGGGTTAGAGGCAGAGAATCCCAGTGGAGAGAGGGGAACCGTCCAGGCAGAGACAGCAAGGGCAGTTCGTTGCTCCAGTCCCTTTCCATGGATGCCTGATGAAGATCTAGGGGTCGAAACCTTGTTGTTAATAAATATCACCTGACTACTTGACTACTTCCGGGTTGGAGCGAGCGGTCGCATCGGCACTTCGCTCCGCAGGTAGTATAACTTTTTCATTACATTTCATTATAGTACAACGGTTTGATTTGTCTAATCTTAGCAATTTCTTCTTAGCTAGCTACATAGCCGTCTTTGTATCAAAGATAATTGCATAATTATCGTATTTCGTCGTCCTAACGTAGTCTTCACTGCTATTTGCCCAGCAGCTAGCCAGCTAGCAATGTTAGCTAGCCAGCTCACATTTCATTATAGTACAACGGTTTGATTTGTCTAATCTTAGCAATTTCTTCTTAGCTAGCTACATAGCCGTCTTTGTATCAAAGATAATTGCATAATTATCGTATTTCGTCGTCCTAACGTAGTCTACACTGCTATTTGCCCAGCAGCAACCAGCTAGCCAGCTAGCAAACGCCCACCGATTAGCAGCACTGTAGTAACTATTACACTCAACTGAACGACTTGATTAGTGTAGTGTTAGCTAGCTACATAGATGTCTTTGCTGTCTTCATATCCAAGATAATTGTGTAGTTTAGAGTGTGTAGTCTTAGAGTGATTATCTTAATTTACCGAGGTTAGCTAGCCAGCTATTTGTCGTCCTATTTGTCGTCCTTAACGTAGGAGACTCTGCTAGCTAGCCAACAGCTAGCCAACTGCTAGCCAACGTCTACCGAATAGACTCAACAACCCGGTCGCATTCACAGGTAGTATCACATTTTCATTTCATTTCATTACAGTACAACGGTTTGATTTGTTTGATCGTAGCTAGCTACATAGCTAGCTACATAGCCATCTTTGTATCAAAGATAATTGTGTAGTCTAGAGCGATTTTCTAGGTTAGCTAGCCAGCTATTGTCGTTCTTTTAACGCAACGTAACGTAAACAACACTGCTAGCTAGCCAGCTAGCCCCCGAATAGCAGCACTGCAGAAACTATTACACTCAACGGAACGACTTGATTAGTGTAGTGTCAACAACGCAGCCACTGCCAGCTAGCCTACTTCAGCAGCACTGTATCATTTTAATCATTTTAGTCAATAAGATTCTTGCTACGTAAGCTTAACTTCCTGAACATTCGAGACGTATAGTCCACTTGTCATTCCAATCTCCTTTGCATTAGCGTAGCCTCTTCCGTAGCCTGTCAACTATGTGTCTGTCTATCCCTGTTCTCTCCTCTCTGCATAGACCATACAAACGCTCCACACCGCGTGGCCGCGGCCACCCTAATCTGGTGGTCCCAGCGCGCACGACCCACGTGGAGTTCCAGGTCTCCGGTAGCCTCTGGAACTGCCGATCTGCGGCCAACAAGGCAGAGTTCATCTCAGCCTATGCCTCCCTCCAGTCCCTCGACTTCTTGGCACTGACGGAAACATGGATCACCACAGACAACACTGCTACTCCTACTGCTCTCTCTTTGTCCGCCCACGTGTTCTCGCACACCCCGAGAGCTTCTGGTCAGCGGGGTGGTGGCACCGGAATCCTCATCTCTCCCAAGTGGTCATTCTCTCTTTCTCCCCTTACCCATCTGTCTATCGCCTCCTTTGAATTCCATGCTGTCACAGTTACCCGCCCTTTCAAGCTTAAAATCCTTATCATTTATCGCCCTCCAGGTTCCCTTGGAGAGTTCATCAATGAGCTTGATGCCTTGATAAGCTTCTTTCCTGAGGACGGCTCAACTCTCACAGTGCTGGGCGACTTTAACCTCCCCACGTCTACCTTTGACTCATTCCTCTCTGCCTCCTTCTTTCCACTCCTCTCCTCTTTTGACCTCACCCTCTCACCTTCCCCCCCTACTCACAAGGCAGGCAATACGCTCGACCTCATCTTTACTAGATGCTGTTCTTCCACTAACCTCATTGCAACTCCCCTCCAAGTCTCCGACCACTACCTTGTATCCTTTTCCCTCTCACTCTCATCCAACACCTCCCACACTGCCCCTACTCGGATGGTATCGCGCCGTCCCAACCTTTGCTCTCTCTCCCCCGCTACTCTCCTCTTCCATCCTATCATCTCTTCCCTCTGCTCAAACCTTCTCCAACCTATCTCCTGATTCTGCCTCCTCAACCCTCCTCTCCTCCCTTTCTGCATCCTTTGACTCTCTATGTCCCCTATCCTCCAGGCCGGCTCGGTCCTCCCCTCCCGCCCCGTGGCTCGACGACTCATTGCGAGCTCACAGAACAGGGCTCCGGGCAGCCGAGCGGAAATGGAGGAAAACTCGCCACCCTGCGGACCTGGCATCCTTTCACTCCCTCCTCTCTACATTTTCCTCCTCTGTCTCTGCTGCTAAAGCCATTTTCTACCACTCTAAATTCCAAGCATCTGCCTCTAACCCTAGGAAGCTCTTTGCCACCTTCCCCTCCCTCCTGAATCCTCCTCCCCCTCCCCCCCCTCCCTCTCTGCAGATGACTTCGTCAACCATTTTGAAAAGAAGGTCGACGACATCCGATCCTCGTTTGCTAAGTCAAACGGCACCGATGGTTCTGCTCACACTGCCCTACCCTGTGCTCTGACCTCTTTCTCCCCTCTCTCTCCAGATGAAATCTCGTGTCTTGTGACGGCCGGCCGCCCAACAACCTGCCCGCTTGACCCTATCCCCTCCTCTCTTCTCCAGACCATTTCCGGAGACCTTCTCCCTTACCTCACCTCGCTCATCAACTCATCCCTGACCGCTGGCTACGTCCCTTCCGTCTTCAAGAGAGCGAGAGTTGCACCCCTTCTGAAAAAACCTACACTCGATCCCTCTGATGTCAACAACTACAGACCAGTATCCCTTCTTTCTTTTCTCTCCAAAACTCTTGAACGTGCCGTCCTTGGCCAGCTCTCCCGCTATCTCTCTCTGAATGACCTTCTTGATCCAAATCAGTCAGGTTTCAAGACTAGTCATTCAACTGAGACTGCTCTTCTCTGTATCACGGAGGCGCTCCGCACTGCTAAAGCTAACTCTCTCTCCTCTGCTCTCATCCTTCTAGACCTATCGGCTGCCTTCGATACTGTGAACCATCAGATCCTCCTCTCCACCCTCTCTGAGTTGGGCATCTCCGGCGCGGCCCACGCTTGGATTGCGTCCTACCTGACAGGTCGCGCCTACCAGGTGGCATGGCGAGAATCTGTCTCCTCACCACGCGCTCTCACCACTGGTGTCCCCCAGGGCTCTGTTCTAAGCCCTCTCCTATTCTCGCTATACACCAAGTCACTTGGCTCTGTCATAACCTCACATGGTCTCTCCTATCATTGCTATGCAGACGACACACAATTAATCTTCTCCTTTCCCCCTTCTGATGACCAGGTGGCGAATCGCATCTCTGCATGTCTGGCAGACATATCAGTGTGGATGACGGATCACCACCTCAAGCTGAACCTCGGCAAGACGGAGCTGCTCTTCCTCCCGGGGAAGGACTGCCCGTTCCATGATCTCGCCATCACGGTTGACAACTCCATTGTGTCCTCCTCCCAGAGCGCTAAGAACCTTGGCGTGATCCTGGACAACACCCTGTCGTTCTCAACTGACATCAAGGCGGTGGCCCGTTCCTGTAGGTTCATGCTCTACAACATCCGCAGAGTACGACCCTGCCTCACACAGGAAGCGGCGCAGGTCCTAATCCAGGCACTTGTCATCTCCCGTCTGGATTACTGCAACTCGCTGTTGGCTGGGCTCCCTGCCTATGCCATTAAACCCCTACAACTCATCCAGAACGCCGCAGCCCGTCTGGTGTTCAACCTTCCCAAGTTATCTCACGTCACCCCGCTCCTCCGCTCTCTCCACTGGCTTCCAGTTGAAGCTCACATCCGCTACAAGACCATGGTGCTTGCCTACGGAGCTGTGAGGGGAACGGCACCTCAGTACCTCCAGGCTCTGATCAGGCCCTACACCCAAACAAGGGCACTGCGTTCATCCACCTCTGGCCTGCTCGCCTCCCTACCACTGAGGAAGTACAGTTCCCGCTCAGCCCAGTCAAAACTGTTCGCTGCTCTGGCCCCCCAATGGTGGAACAAACTCCCTCACGACGCCAGGACAGCGGAGTCAATCACCACCTTCCGGAGACACCTGAAACCCCACCTCTTTAAGGAATACCTAGGATAGGATAAAGTAATCCTTCTCACCCCCCCCCTTTAAGATTTAGATGCACTATTGTAAAGTGACTGTTCCACTGGATGTCATAAGGTGAATGCACCAATTTGTAAGTCGCTCTGGATAAGAGCGTCTGCTAAATGACTTAAATGTAATGTAAATGTAATTCACCTTCACACTCCTGGGCCAGACTACACTCAATCTTAGGACCTACTGAATAGATGAGTCTTCAATAAAGACATAAAGGTTGAGACCGAGTCTGCATCTCTCACATGGATAGGTAGACCATTCCATAAAAATGGTGCAAGTTCTCCCACTTAAAAAACGATGAAAGAGGCCTGTAATTTTCATCATAAGTACACTTCAACTATGACAGACAAAATGAGAAAGAAAATCCAGAAAATCACATTGTAGGATTGTTTTGAATTTATTTGCAAATTATGGTGACAGGCCTCCCTGTACTCCCTGTTCACTTATGTCTGCATGACCATATGACCAGGCACGACTCCAACACCATCATTAAATTTGCCGATGACACAAGAGTGGAAGGCCAGATCACCGACAAAAATGAGAGAGCCTATAGGGAGGAGGTCAGAGACCTGGACGTGTGGTGCCAGTGATCAAGACAAAGAAGATTGTGGACTACAGGAAAAGGAGGAGCGAGCACGCCCCCGTCCTCATCGACGTGGCTGTAGTGGAGCAGGTTGACAGCTTCAAGTTCCTTGGTGTCCACATCACAAACAAACTATCATGGTCCAAGCACACTAAGACAGTCATGAAGAGGGCACGACAAAGTCTATTCACCCTCAGGAGACGGAAAGATTTAGCATGGGTCCTCAGATCCTCAAAAGGTTCTACAGCTGCACCATCGAGAGCATCACTGCCTGGTATTTGTAACTGCTCGGCCTCCGACCGCAAGGCAATACAGAGGGTAGTGAGTAAGGTCCAGTACATCATTGGGGCCAAGCTTCCTGCCATCCAAGAACTCTATACCAGGCTGTTAGAGGAAGGTCCTATAAATTGTCAAAGACTCCAGCCACCCTAGTCACAGACTGTTCCCTCAGCTACCGCACGGCAAGCGGTACTGGACTGCCAAGTCTAGGTCCAAGAGACTGCTTAACATCTTCTACCCCCAAGCCATAAGACTGCTCAACAACTAATCAAATAGCTACCCAGACTATTTGCATTGTCCCCCTCCTCTTTTACGCTACTGCTACTCTGTTTATTATCTATGTATAGTCACTTTATCTCTACCTACATGTACATATAACCTCAATTACCTCGACTAACCAGTTCTCCAGCACATTAACTCTATACCGGTACCCCCTGTATATAGCCTCCACATTAACTCTATACCGGTACCCCCTGTATATAGCCTCCACATTTACTCTGTACCAGTACACCCTGTATATAGTCTCCATATTGACTCTGTACCGGTACCCCCTGTATATAGTCTCCACATTTACTCTGTGCCTCGATATTGTTATTTTACTGCTCTAATTATTTGTTATGATTATTTTTTACTTATCTATTTTTCACTTAAAATGTATTTTTTCTTAAAACTGCATTGTTGGTTAACGGCTTGTAAGTACGCATTTCACTGTAAGGTCAACACATGATCGGCGCTGTTGACAAATAACATTTGATTTGAATTGGAGAAAATGTACCTTTTCCCTCATCTCTAACTATCAGTCAGGCTGAATGACAGGCCAGGTGGGCACAGCAACATCCAATCCTGTCATACATTACATCATGCTTTCATTAATTATTTGTTTATCCAACTGTTTGTTCGTGTGTGTGTGTGTGTGTGTGTGTGTGTGTGTGTGTGTGTGTGTGTGTGTGTGTGTGTGTGTGTGTGTGTGTGTGTGTGTGTGTGTGTGTGTGTGTGTGTGTGTGTGTGTGTGTGTGTGTGTGTGTGTGTGTGTGTGTGTGTGTGTGTGTGTGTGTGTGTGGAGAGACTCCAGGGAGGGGAGTTTCTGTCAGTAACTCAGGGATAAATAGAGAGGCAGTGCTCAGAGTTTGCCAGAAGGCAGACCTGACAGGGTCACACACAGGACCAAGCAGGAGCAGGACCTCAGCATTTTTACTTTTCATTAGAAATGGAGGAAATGGAAGATGTTCAATACTGTTTTCAAGACAGAAACTCTTCTTGCAGAAAGGCTTTGCTATCGACATCTATCTACATAACACTGTACATCTTCTTCTCATTGATTTCAGCAGTTACAGTATTTTTGAACGTACTGGTGATCATCTCCATTTCTCACTTCAAGCAGCTCCACACTCCAACCAACCTGCTCATCCTCTCTCTGGCTGTGTCAGATCTCCTGGTGGGACTGATTGTGATACCAGTAGCGACTTTAACAATAATGGAATCATGCTGGGGATTTGGGGAATATTTCTGCGTGTTTCAATTCTACATTACTTTTTTATGTACTACTTTATCTCTTGGCAATTTGGTCTTGATATCTATTGACCGCTATGTTGCTGTGTGTGATCCCTTATTGTACCACTCTAAAATAACAATAACAGGAACTATCTGTTGTATATCCATTACCTGGTGTTGTTGTATCATATATGATGCTGTTATTATACAAAACTTTGTAAATGTACAGATACCCAGTAGGTGTTTGACAGAATGTTTTATTGTAGAAGGGATAATCTGGGTTAATATAATGTACATTGTATTTATAATGGTTGTCCCGTGCTCTATTATTCTAACACTTTATATGAAAATCTTTGTGGTGGCCAGATCACAGGCCAGAAAGGTATTTTCTAAAGAGGCTGCCAGTGTGTCTGGTGTCTGGTGTTAAAACTGTACGGGCAAATAAGTCTGAGAGAAAAGCAGCAAAAACTCTAGGTATCTCCTTTCTTGGATTCCATCTCTATTTATTTACTTTGTTTTTTCTGTTATAGGTGAACATTTAATATCATATTTCACTAGTTATCTGGCATTTGTTAATTCCTTAATGAATCCAATAATTTATGTTTTCATTTAACCATGGTTCAAAGTGACAGCTAAACTTATTTTAACTATGAAGATAAGACGTTTATAGTTCCTATAATATGATTTCCTAGTTCGGCAAACATATGTTTGATATAGTTTTGTTCTACAATTGTTGTAATTATTTTATGTAACAATACACCGACATGACTTATCTCAGTGTTGTCATGATTGATACATGTGGTGTTGATACAGAATGATTTGCCTGGATTGGAATGGAATGACTTGGAGAAGGCATAAGAATGCATAAGCTTGTTTTATAAAAGACATTGTAGTCATTGTGGATTGTGTTCTCCAAATACATAAGGCTGTGGCTGTTCCATGTTACTTAATGATGAATAGTATCTAGTGTTCTAATATAACATTCTGAGGACGTCATGAGTCTTTCTATTTGTTGTTTAACATCTCCCTCTAGTGGCTCAATTGTGGCACAACGTCTTCATCAAGTAAAGTAAAGTTCAAATGAACAAGGAATTTACAGTTTGCTCACCATTTAATATTAAGGCCACATTTGCTAAATGTTATTCAGCTAGGTATTCTGACATTTATAAATAACTACTACAGTATATACATGAATTATTCAACACAACAGAGGAGACCACAGCAGACACTTCAACCTCAACATACTGGGTATTGTCACAGGCCGGCTCATAGCCTGTGGCAAACATGAGGGGACACGAACAGGTATGAGCCAATCAAAAAGGTTCTTTATTGTAAACAAAACTATGAACTTTAAACAAAGAAAAAGGAACGAGGTGTGAAAGTATCATAATGTAAGGTGTATGTAAAGTGCAGGGATGGGTGAATCTGTGTGTGTGAAACTACAACATAACAAACAAAACAGGATCACACCTGGAGGAGCAGAGAGAGAGACAAGAGTGGTTAGTAAAGCAGTTTAAATACCCTGAGCCCAGGTGACTTGTCACAGTGCTGACTTCGCCTGTAGCAAAAGCCTCTATCCCGTCCTCTGGCTGGGCAGAGTACTTTAGGATTTTAGTCACTTCGGTGTAACAAGGGCCTAGCCGTGCGGCCCTACCAACCCTTCTATTTATTCGTAATGGCCCTTCGCGTGAGTTGGGTTTGTTCCTTCGTTCACGTTGTCAATCCCTTTATCTCCCGGTCTAGTATGGGGCCTTGGATAAATGTACTCTTCTTAGTATTCTAAGTTTATAGATTCTTCCTATACACCCTTACCTTGAGTCTTTTTCTCGTATATATCAGTACCTAATAACTAATCATCTGTTAGTTATTATGCTGGTCAGCTAGTAGTCACTATGTTTATAGACTCTTCCTATACACCCTTACCTTGAGTCTTTTTCTCGTATATATCAGTACCTAATAACTAATCATCTGTTAGTTATTATGCTCGTCAGCTCGTAGTCACTTGGAAACTAGTATTGGTATATGTTTTGACTCTCCTAAAAATATATTATTGTCCACACAATGAAATATTCATTAGTGCAATCACTTTAACCTACAACCAGCGTCACTTTCTGTTCAGTGAGAGAGTCAAAGGCGTTTTCTCTCCAGATCGTTAATCTGGCCTAGTTTTCAAAGTTTCAAGCTTTAACTCTGTTTTTTGTCTTATACACGTTATTACAATTCAATGGTTCTACAGTTTCTCAATACAACAATAATGCTCAATCAATCCTTAATTAATGTGCTATACTATGCCAGAAAATATTGCAAATATATTGACCTTAAACACTTTCTACAAACTCTTAATCAAAGCAAATAACCATATATTTACCTTCAACCTTGGTCCTTCACGGAACTGGTCTTTATAAGTGTAATATCAGCAGCCTCTGCTCTCTACAATATTTTAATCTCTTATTTATTCCAAATTTCATAGGTTACACTTTTCACTGCCTGCTGCTTAGATATGGACTTTTTTTGTTGACCCTTGGCTACTACGAGGCTTACGGCTTCCTGGGCTTTTTCAATCTTGCCAAACTGCAATTGTCCCTCGCACACCAATGATGGAACCGGTGCTCCCAAGAGTTCTCTAGGCCTCGCTCTGTTGAGGGGTGAAGTTCTCTCTTACACAACCTTGTCCTCTTACTCTTATAAGTGGTGTGAGCTTCCAGTGCACAACACAATTCTTAAGATTACCAGTCAAAACTCAAAACTGTGCTCGTGCCTTGATGTCAAAAATAGTCAATACAAACAGAGTATAGTAAAAAGTAATTTACCTTACCAGATGATTCTCTATGATGTTCAAATCATAATGGTATGAGGATCGTACCTTAGGTACTGATCTCTCCTTTTATACTCTCTTAGAGACCCAGTTTGGGGCGGGGGGGGGGGCACTTGTGAGTTCAATTCATTTTACCTCATTGTGCTTCTCTTGCAGTATACTCAGAATTATGTAGGACTCAGTCCAATGTTAAGTCCCACAGTACTGATGCCCATAAGTCTTCTTCTGTTGGGGCGTCGGTTTGGTAGAGCTGTTCATACCACTCCTTCTCAGGTTTCACATAGGTTGGTTCTTGTTTTATTTCCAGTTCTTTCAGAGCCTGTTCGTTTGGCTCCCCCTGCTGGTCACTTTCCATTGTGGCAGTTTCTTCCTGCACTCCTCAGTCAATAGTTAGTGCTAGAGCCCATAGATGTGGCTCTGGATCTGGGCCTGTTACTGGGGGAGGGGTCCGATCTCTTTTGGTTTTTGTCAGACTCCAATCACTAACGACCCTCCTCTGCCTGCAGGAGGAACCGCCCCTGCACTGCAGAGGAGGAGCCGTGACAGTATGAACAATACCACTACTTTCACTACATCTCTGCTGCCAGGTCAGGGGTCACACCAGAGCAGCTCTCTCAGATGCTGTTTACTCTGAATGAATATAAAGAGTTCGTTTCAGAATAAATAATTTATAATGGATCAGTACATTGTTTATTCATAATTTATGTCATTAATCTGATATTTAAATAAACTAGTAATTCACATAATTATAAACAACTTTTATAGTACATAATGCTTCATAAGATCATTCCAAAGATGTGAAAATGTATTTTAACCATTTAATACTCAGTAAAGTAGTTTTTCCCTAATCTAAAGTGAAGACTATTCTCTCTAAATGTTTTGAGCAGTGACCAGTGTAATTTATCACATAAAGATGGACATGCTACTGGTAGACATTCCAGCAGTACCTGATGCTCCTAAAGTTCTCAAATTGACCTGGAACATATCAATGGTTAAACAATAAGCAAACAACACAGAGGATGTTAAAGGAAATATATTGAACATTTTATTCTAAAACAGTCACACCTGTAGTAGAGTGCTGAAGGAAGTAATGTGTTTGTCTGAAAATGATAGCATTCTTGTTTCTTGGCAGTGACTGATTGCAGTCACTCAGTAGAAATAAAATAAAAACTTGTCAAAAGCTTTTGTTTAGCCGATGTTATTGCAGATGTAGTAAGAGTTTTATGCACCTAGTTCCGACAGTGAAGCAATATCTAACAATTTAACAGATACATAATACACACAAATCTAAGTAAAGGACTGGAATTAAGAATATATGGATGAGCAATGTCAGAGTGGCACAGACTAAGAGCAGTTCAGACTGCTTACAGGGGAAGGGAAACAATATCTAAATACATAAATTACCTGGCCTATAAATGACCTGAACAGTACATTTAGGGTTACTACCTTTAATACACTACCAAATCAAATCAAATCATATTTTATTGGTCACATACAAATATTCAGCAGATGTTGCGGCTGAAGCAAAATACTTGTGTTCCAAGCTCCAACAGTGCAGTAGAATCTAACAATTCACAATATACACACACACACACACACACACACACACACACACACACACACACACACACACACACACACACACACACACACACACACACACACACGCACGCACGCACGCACGCACGCACGCACGCACGCACGCACACACACACACACACACACACACACACACACACACACACACACACACACACACACACACACACACACACACACACACACACACACACACACACACACACACACACACACACACACACACACACACACACACACTGACCCTCTGACAAAGTCCAGAGAGAACTTCGCCAACCTGCTGCAGAGGTGTTGAGTTGACATGCCCTGCAGTGAGAAATAAGGGGAACGGCACCTCAGTACCTCCAGGCTCTGATCAGGCCCTACACCCAAACAAGGACACTGCGTTCATCCACCTCTGGCCTGCTCGCCTCCCTACCACTGAGGAAGTACAGTTCCCGCTCAGCCCAGTCAAAACTGTCCGCTGTTCTGGCCCCCCAATGGTGGAACAAACTCCCTCACGACGCCAGGACAGCGGAGTCAATCACCACCTTCCGGAGACACCTGAAACCCCACCTCTTTAAGGAATACCTAGGATAGGATAAAGTAATCCTTCTCACCCCCTCCCCCTTAAAAGATTTAGATGCACTATTGTAAAGTGGCTGTTCCACTGGATGTCATAAAGTGAATGCACCAATTTGTAAGTCGCTCTGGATAAGAGTGTCTGCTAAATGACTTAAATGTAAATGTAAATGTACTGTGGCGTGGCTTCCATCTGGCGACTCTACAAAAAAATCATTTTTGTTGGAGCGCTGCAGAGATTTGTCCTTCTGGAATGTTCTCCTATCTCCACAGAGGAACTCTCATGTTCTTGGTCACCAAGACCAAGGCCCTTCTACCCAATTGTTCATTTGGCTGGGCTGCCAGCTCTTGGAAGAGTCTTTGTGGTTCCTATCTTCTTCCATTTAAGATTGATGGAGTCCACTGTGTTCTTGAAATTTTTCGTACCCTTCCCTAGATCGGTGCTTCAAAAATTCTGTCTCGGAGCTCTACAGACAATTCCTTCAACCTCATGGCTTGGTTACTACTCTGACATGCATTGTCAGTTGTGGGACCTTATATAGAGAGGTGTGTGCCTTTCTCAACAAAAAAAACTAAACATTTTAACTAGTAGAGTCAGTTAAAAATAAATGATTTACAAATGACGGCCTACATCGGCCAAACCCGGACGACGCGTTGTCAGGTGTGCACCGTCCTAAGGATACTTCCAATAACGGCCGGTTAAGATACAGCTGGATTTGAACCAGATGCAGTGCCTTAGACGCTCCGCCATTCAGGAGCCAAAATCAATCAAGTTGTATTAATATCTCAAGGATGAACAATGGAAACAGGATGTGCTTTAGCTCAATTTAGAGTCGCATAGCAAAGGGCCTGTATGCTTATGTAAATGAGGTATGTTTTTATTTTTAGAAACAATTTTAAAAACCTGTTTGTCTGGTATTGTGTGTAGACTGACGATGTGTAGACCGAATGCACTGTGTGTATTAACATACCCTCAAATAAAAGGTGACATTCTATAATGTCGCCTCATCTTAAACATTTGACCTCATATCCAAAGTAAAGAGCAACATTTCTTTAAACATTTTCCTGCAGAGTGAAACAGAGGACAGGTATTGTTTTCACTATGTACATTAGCCAGAGGAAGGCATCATCAATCACAATCTGTGACAGAGGAGTAACTTGACTTATTCCATTCTGAACAAAAATATAAACACAAGATTTTACTGAATACAGTCGTATGGAAATCAGTCAATTGAAATGAATTCATTAGGCCTATGATTTGAATCCAGGCTGTATCAAAAACTGGGAGTCCCATAGGGCGGCGCACAATTGGCCCAGCATCGTCCGGGTTTGGCCGGTGTAGGCCGTCATTGTAAATAAGAATTTGTTCTTAACTGACTTGCCTAGTTAAATAAAATGTTTTTTTTTTTTAAGGCTGTTGAATGTTGTCCCACTCCTCTTCAATGGCTGTGCAAATTTGTTGGATATTGGCGGGAACTGTAACATGCTCCCATACACGTCAACCGAGAGCAGCCCAAACATGCTCAATATGTGACATGTCTGGGGAGTATGCAGGCTATTGAAGAACTGGGACATTTTCAGCTTCCAGGAATTGTTTACAGATGTTGAAGACGGACATGCGTGAATTAAATCAAATCAAATCAAATCAAATCACATTTTATTTGTCACATACACATGGTTAGCAGATGTTAATGCGAGTGTAGCGAAATGCTTGTGCTTCTAGTTCCGACAATGCAGTGATAACCAACAAGTAATCTAACTAACAATTCCAAAACGACTGTCTTATACACAGTGTAAGGGGATAAAGAATATGTACATAAGGATATATGAATGAGTGATGGTACAGAGCAGCATACAGTAGATGGTATCGAGTACAGTATATACATATGAGATGAGTATGTAGACAAAGTAAACAAAGTGGCATAGTTAAAGTGGCTAGTGATACATGTATTACATAAGGATGCAGTCGATGATGTAGAGTACAGTATATACATATGCATATGAGATGAATAATGTAGGGTAAGTAACATTATATAAGGTAGCATTGTTTAAAGTGGCTAGTGATATATTTACATCATTTCCCATCAATTCCCATTATTAAAGTGGCTGGAGTTGGGTCAGTGTCAATGACAGTGTGTTGGCAGCAGCCACTCAATGTTAGTGGTGGCTGTTTAACAGTCTGATGGCCTTGAGATAGAAGCTGTTTTTCAGTCTCTCGGTCCCAGCTTTGATGCACCTGTACTGACCTCGCCTTCTGGATGATAGCGGGGTGAACAGGCAGTGGCTCGGGTGGTTGATGTCCTTGATGATCGTTATGGCCTTCCTGTAACATCGGGTGGTGTAGGTGTCCTGGAGGGCAGGTAGTTTGCCCCCGGTGATGCGTTGTGCAGACCTCACTACCCTCTGGAGAGCCTTACGGTTGAGGGCAGAGCAGTTGCCGTACCAGGCGGTGATACAGCCCGCCAGGATGCTCTCGATTGTGCATCTGTAGAAGTCTGTGAGTGCTTTTGGTGACAAGCCGAAATTCTTCAGCCTCCTGAGGTTGAAGAGGTGCTGCTGCGGCTTCTTCACGATGCTGTCAGTGTGAGTGGACCAATTCAGTTTGTCTGTGATGTGTATGCCGAGGAACTTAAAACTTGCTACCCTCTCCACTACTGTTCCATCGATGTGGATAGGGGGGTGTTCCCTCTGCTGTTTCCTGAAGTCCACAATCATCTCCTTAGTTTTGTTGACGTTGAGTGTGAGGTTATTTTCCTGACACCACACTCCGAGGGCCCTCACCTCCTCCCTGTAGGCCGTCTCGTCGTTGTTGGTAATCAAGCCTACCACTGTTGTGTCGTCCGCAAACTTGATGATTGAGTTGGAGGCGTGCGTGGCCACGCAGTCGTGGGTGAACAGGGAGTACAGGAGAGGGCTCAGAACGCACCCTTGTGGGGCCCCCGTATTGAGGATCAGCGGGGAGGAGATGTTGTTGCCTACCCTCACCACCTGGGGGCGGCCTGTCAGGAAGTCCAGTACCCAGTTGCACAGGGCGGGGTCGAGACCCAGGGTCTCGAGCTTGATGACGAGCTTGGAGGGTACTATGGTGTTGAAGCATGAGGTGATGAATGGCACTACAATGGGCCCCAGGATCTCGCCACGGTATCTCTGTGCATTCAAATTGCCATCGATAAAATGGAATTGGTTTGTTGCCCATAGCTTATGCCTGCCCATACTATAACCCCACAGCCACCATGGGGCACTTATTAACAAAATGTGGAAAAAGTCAAGAGGTCTGAATACTTTCCGAATACACTGTATATCATAAGATAGTGTTGTCATTACAATTATTTACACTTTCAGTAATGGTTACAGAAATGTTTTACTTGCTATGACTGATATGTGTCCTTTTTTATCAACCTTGGTTGAATGCAGTGACTGTACGTTACTAAGGAAAAGAGAGATTTTTACCAAAATGTAAAAATGAAAACTTGCAAAGAACACTGGGTAATATGTAGCTGCATGGGCAATTCCAGTAATATACTGTAAATTAGATTACAGTAACATTTTTAGTACAATAAAATTAATTGCCATAAAATTGATTACAGTCACTGTCCCGTGAAATAAATTACAGTAACTTACTGGCCAATTGCTTCCAGAAAGTTACTGTATATTTTACAGGAAATGTTTTAGTGTGGTCCAGTCGCACCTACTGGGACAGCACCAGTCTGTGGTTGGCCTCGTGGCACCATATACAGGGACATGCTGAGGGCCTATGGGACCAGGAGGATCTTGGGATCTTCATTTCCAACTGAGCTGATCCACTGGCTGCAGGACGGACATTTTGAAGAACAAATGTTTCTCCACACAGCCGTGGCAGCTGCCGCTCCAGCCTGACACCAGTCTACCTGCAAGGGACAGACAAAACATTCGGTTCACAGATTGATTTGACATTCTGAATTTAAACCTAATTGTATTCGTCACATAAACCAAATACAACAGGTGCAGACATTACAGTGAAATGCTTAATTACGAGCCCCAAATCAACAATTCAGTTGTAAAAAAATACAGATAAGAATAACAAATAAAAGTAACAAGTATTTAAAGGGCAGCAAAAAAATAACAATAGCGAAACAATATACAGAGGGGGCGTACAGGTTATTTGAGGTAATATTTACATGTAGGTAGAGTTGGGAGGGCCTAGAGTACGCCCTCCTCATCTCTTGCTGCTCACGATGTAGGAACTCATATTTATTCTTCAGCTCCCAACAGGTGAGGGTGTGGTCACTCCCTGAACACTGAGGAGGCCTGGAGCAGAGCTGGCTGGTCTCTTAGATGAGAGAGGTGTGTAGGCAAATCATCCTCCTCAGGTGAATGATGGCTTTTTGTGGCGCTGTGGGCTGAGTTGGGTGGTGACAGCAACCTCAAAACAACAAACTGCACCCTCAAAACAACAAACTGCAAATGCAGCCAGAAAAGTTGTAGAATCACGAGCTTGATGTAGTCATTGCATGCTAGGAATATGGGACAAAATAGTGACCTTTTGACTCCTTTATTTGTAAGAATCTTGAAAAGGTGTCAATAATTTTTACCCTTTTTTGGGAGAAATATAAATTCACTGAGCAATTGCATGCGTATAAAATAATATAATTACGCAACTTTTTAAAATACTTATTTTATACAGTCATTATTTATCTGTATCTGTTACGGTTTTCTATGTGTGAAGGAGAGTCGGACCAAAATGTAGAATGCGATCCATGTTTAATGAACTGAAGAAACACAAATCAAAATACAAACACTACAAAAACAATAAACGTAATGAAAACCGAAACAGCCTAATATTGGTGCAAACTAATACACGACAGACATAACTACAAAATGACACTAAGGACATAAGGACAATCACCCACGAAACACTCAAAGAATATGGCTGCCTAAATATGGTTCCCAATCAGAGACAATGATAAACACCTGCCTCTGATTGAAAACCACTTCAGACAGCCATAGACTTATCTAGAACACCCCACGAAGCTACAATCCCAATACCTATGAAAAAACCCCAAGACAAAACACACCACATACAAAAACCCATGCCACACCCTGGCCTGACCAGATAAATGAAGAAAACACAAAAATACTTAGACCAGGGCGTGACACAACCCCCCCCAAGGTGCGTACTCCCGGCCGCACACCAAAACCCATATGGGAGGGTCCGGGTGGGCGTCTGTCCACAGTGGCTGCTCCGGCGCGGGACGTGGACCCCACTCTATCAAAGTCTTAGTTCCTCTTCCTCGCGTCCTTAGATAGGCCAACCTCGCCGCCGACCATGGCCTAGTAGTCCTCACCCAGGACCCCACTGGACTGAGGGGCAGCTCGGGACTGAGGGGCAGCTCTTCACTGAAGGGTAGCTCGGGACTGAGGGGTAGCTCGGGACTGAGGGGAAGCTCGGGACTGAGGGGAAGCTCGGGACTGAGGGGAAGCTCAGGACTGAAGGCAAGCTCAGCACTGAGAGGAAGCTCAGCACTGAGAGGAAGCTCAGGCAGGTAGTTATATCTGGCAGATCCTGGCTGGCTGACGGTTCTGGCAGATCCTGGCTGACTGGCGGATCTGGAAGAGACCGGGCAGGCACCAGGTTATGCTTGCCTTCAGAGTGTCCTCTTTCCAAAGCTGTCAATTATACGCACAGTCGATCATCTTTTTGTGACATAATATTGCGCTTAAAACGGGCACGTTTTTTTATCCAATAATGAAATAGCGCCCCCATAGATGTAACAGGTTAAGGATCTTTTTGAACTTGACTTGGGGCTCCGGTACTGCTTGCTGTGTGGTAGCAGAGAGAACAGTCTATGACCTGGGTGTCTGTAGTCTGACAATTTTTTGGGGCTTCATCTGACATGACCTAGTATATACAGTTGGTCCTGGATTGCAGGAAGCTTGTTCTGGGCCTGATGCACTACCCTCTGTAGCTTCTTATGGTCGGATGGCGAGCAGTTGCCATACCAGGCGGTGATGATAAGGGTTATAACTATAAAATATACGTATATGTAAATAAATAAAGAGCAAATGGCATTACACTTACAACATGACTATAAAGGG
This sequence comes from Oncorhynchus gorbuscha, assembly GCF_021184085.1. Lineage (NCBI taxonomy): Eukaryota > Metazoa > Chordata > Actinopteri > Salmoniformes > Salmonidae > Oncorhynchus > Oncorhynchus gorbuscha. Next base: position 113,113,365 of record NC_060173.1, on the reverse strand, counting down.
ATATAAACACTCATCAATATAAATATAAAGTTAAAAATTAACCTCTTAGAGAGAGAGAGAGAAACAAATTACTTGGATAGAAAGTTGGTCAAGATTTATGGCACCCTCTCTCTCTAGTCTTGTGTGAGAATCTGCCCTACAGTCTGTACATAGTCATGGAATCACTGGTCACTTTAATAATGGAACACTAGTCACTTTAATAATGTTAACACACTGCTTTACTCATCTCATATGTATATACTGTATTCAACTGTATTTGTTGTCAGTACCACTCAGTCATTGCCTTGTCAAGTATTTATATACAGTATTTCTAAATTTCATTATTTTACTTTTAGACTTGTGTGTATTGTTATGAAATGTTAAGGTACTGTTGGAGCTTGGAAGAAAAGCATTTCACTACACCTGCAATAACATCTGCTAAACATGTGTATGTGACCAATAAAATGTGATTTTGATTTGATTTTGTAGTATATTAAAGGTAATAACCCTTGAAACGTAATGTTCAGTTAAGATATGTATTTAGATACTGGTTCCCTTACCCTGTCAGCAGTCTATAAACTGCTCTTAGTCTGTGTCACACTGACATTGCTCATCCATATATTCATATATTCTTAATTCCAGTCCTTTACTTAGATTTGTGTGTTTAAGGTATTTGTTGTGAAATTGTTGTATATTACTTGTTAGATATTGCTGCACTATGAGATGTTCAAGCATTTCACTCCACCCATAGTAACATCTGCTGAACACGTGTATGTGATCAATACAGTTTGATTTGATCTGATTTCTAATGAGTGACTGCAATCCACACTTTGGTTTCGGTGGTCACTGTCAACAAACAAGAATGTTATCATTTTCAGACAAACACATTACTTCCTTCAGCACTCTACTACAACAGTGTGACTGTCTTGGAATAAAATGTTCAATATATTACCTTTAACATCCTCTGTGTTGTGTGCTTATAGTTTAACCATTGATATGTTCTAGGTCATTTTGAGAACTTAAGGAGCATCAGGTACTGCTGGAATGTCTACCAATAGCATGTCCATCTTTATGTGATAAATTACACTGGTCACTGTTCAAAACATTTATAAAGTATTAAGAAGGTATGAATAGTCCTCACTTTAGATTAGAGACTGCAAAACGACTTTACTAATGATTAGTACATGGTTAATAAGGATATTTATTAAAATTATTATGAATGATCTGCTGAATAAATAAATGTGTGAATAACTAGCTTAATAAAACAAATGTGGGACTATTGATACATTAATGATGAATAAGCCATTTACTGTGGGTGGAAGCTCATCATAGACGTAGAATGTATGCACACATGACTGTAAGTCGCTTTGGATAAAAGCGTCTGCTAAATGGCATATATTATTATTATTATTATTATTATTATATTACTAATCCATTATACATTCTTTATTACAAAGTGTTAATATGAAGTGTTACCGATCTCTATATCAATTCAGACTCCACAGCATCTGAGAGAGCTTCTCTGGTGTGACCCCTGACCTGGCAGCAGTGATGTAATGAGTGTGGAGGTAGTGAGAGTAATGGTAGTGAGAGTAGTGGTAGTGAGAGAAGTGGTAGTGTCCATACCCAGTATGTTGAGGTTAAAGTGCCTGCTGTGGTTTCCTGAGCTGTTGTGTTGAATCATTAGTGGATAGAGTAGTTATTTATACATGTGATAATACCTAACTGACTAACATTTAACAAATGTGGAAGTAATGATTAATAAATGTTGAGCAAACTGTAAATGCCTTACAAATGGTTTATTACTGAATGCAATTATAAAGTGTTACCCAAAGTTGCATATTCTTAAATTTGACCATCAACTATTTACACAATACACCATAGAGTTATACTTGGATGTTATCTGATATCATGCATATTGTACATTTACATTTTACTGCACTTGTTGAAGTGAGTCACGAAACTCTAGAAGGGCAATTCCAGTCCTCGGTGGCCTGATTGGTGTCACACTTTTCCCCCATCCCTAGCTAACACATGTACTATGAAAACATTTGTACTATGAACGCCTTAAGTTCAGAGTTAAAATATGTTTAGCTGTCACTTTGAAGCATGGATAAAAGAAAGCATAAATGATTGGATTAATTAAGGAATTAACAAGAGGCAGAAAGCCGATGATAACTGAGAATAAATTGTCAATTACAAAAGTAAAAAAGAAAACAAATAGAAATGGAATCCAACAATTGAAATAGTTGAAAACAACAATAGACAGAGTTTTTGTTGCTTTTCTCTCAGACTTATTTGCCTGTACAGTTTTAACACCTGACACACTGGCAGCCTCTTTTGAAAAAACATTTCTGGCCTGTGATCTGGCCACCACAAAGATTTTCAAATAAAGTGTTAAAATAATAGAGCAAGGGACAGCCATTGTAATTACAATGTCGATGATATTAACCCAGGTTATTCCTTCAACAATAAAACATTCTTTCAAACACCTACTGGGTACCTGTACATTGACAACGTTTTTTACAATAGCAGCTCGGTATATGATACAACAACACCAGGTAATGGATATACAACACATCATTCTTGTTGTTGTTATTTTAGAGTGGTACAATAAGGGATCACACACAGCAACATAGCGGTCAATAGATATCAAGACCAAATTACCCAGAGATAAAGAAGTACATAAAAAAGTAATGTAGATATGAAACACACAGAAATATTCTCCAAAACCCCAGCATGATTCCATTAATGCTACAGTCACTACTGGTATCACAATCAGTCCCACCAGGAGATCTGACGCAGCCAGAGAGAGGATGAGCAGGTTGGTTGTAGTGTGGAGCTGCTTGAAGTGAGAGATGGAGATGATCACCAGTAGGTTCAAAAATACTGTAACTGCTGAAATCAATGAGAAGAAGATGTACAGTGTTATGTAGATAGATGTCGATAGCAAAGCCTTTCTGCATGAAGAGTTTCCGTCTTGAAAACAGTACTGAACATCTTCATATTTCTCCATTTGTAACAAATGCTGAGGTCCTGCTGCTCCTGCTTGGTTCTGTGTGTGACCTTCTCAGGTCCGCCTTTTGACTAACTCTGAGCTCTGCCTCTCTATTTATCCCTGAGCTACTGACACTCCCCTCCCAGGAGCCTCTCTGTGCACATACACACACACGCACTAACAAATGGTTAGATAAACAAATAATTTGTGAAAACATGATGTAATGTATGACAGGATTGGATGTTTCTGTGCCCACCTAGCCTGTCCTTCAGCCTTACTAATAGTCAGAGACGATAGAAAGGTACAGTTAGTCAACTGAGCATTTTAATGTGGAAAATATAGCAAGTGTGATGTTTTGGTCACTCAAAGGCTATTTTACTTTGGAAACTGTGTAAAACTAAATGTTTTGGGCGATGTCAGAGCTCATTTTGGACCATAAGCCACAACCTCAGGACACATGATGGCACACCACATGTCAGCTGGTCAGTGTGTAGGAAAGTTGACAATAGGGAAGTTGATGAGATAGCATAAGATTATGGTGTACATGCTAGTAGCAAATGCAATCAAAATAGTGGCATTCCATAGGAACGTTCCATAGACCATCAAAATGTCATCTGAACTGATATATTAATACATCACTTGTCTGATCCGCTGAATTGCGACTCCACTTTGTCTCTATACTGACATTTTTCCTGTTTGTGTCACACCCTGATCTGTTTCACCTGTCTTTGTGATTTGTGTCCACCCCCTTCCAGGTGTCGCCCTTCCTCATTATCCTCTGTGTATTTATACCTGTGTTTTCTCTCTGTCTGTGCCTGTTTGTCTTGTTTGTTCAAGCCAACCAGCGGTTTGCCTCAGCTCCTGCTTTTCACCAGTCTCTCTTTTTCTTGCCCTCCTGTTTTTGACCCTTGCATGTCCTGTCTTTGAGCCTGCTTGCCTGACGACTCTGCCTGACCCTGAGCCTGACCCTGAGCCTGCCTGCCATCCTGTACCTTTGCCCCACTTCTCTGGACTATTGACCCCTGCCTGCCTTAACCTGTTGAAACTAACATAACATCGTAACATTCCCAAAGTAAATGGGCTATTTTGTCACTTGTAACGCCAGGGTAGTGGGTTCGATTCCCGGGACCACCCATACGTAGAATGTATGCACACATGACTGTAAGTCGCTTTGGATAAAAGCGTCTGCTAAATGGCATATATTATTATTATTATATTATTATGCATATAATTGAAAATTTAGGATAGACAACACTCTAAAGTTTCCAAAACTGTAAAAATATTGTCTGTGAGTAGAACAGAACTGATATTGCAGGTGAAAGCCTGAGAAAAATCCAATCAGGAAGCGACTCTTATTTAGAAAGCTCTGCGTTCCTATGCGTTCCTATTGAGCAGTGAATGACATATCAACCAGATTCCCTTTTCTATGGCTTCCCGAATGTGTCTCATGTCACAATACATAGTTTCAGGCTTAAAAAAAAATAGCCTGAACGACAACATTGCGTCAGTGGTCAGCTGGAGTCTTGTGCGTAAAAGACAAATGCGGCCATTGTTTCTCTTTCCTACTAAGATGTTGCGGCTGAAGCAAATACTTTTGTTCCGAGCTCCAACAGTGCAGTCGTATCTAACTATTCACAATACACACAAATAAAAAGTAAAAGAATGGAATTAAAAAATATAAATATTTTGGTAAGCAATGTCTGAGTGGTATTGACAAAATACAGTAGAATACAGTATTTACATATAAGATGAGTAAAGCAAAATGTAAACATTATTAAAGTGACTAGTGTTCCATTATTAAAGTGACCAGTGATTCCATGTCTATGTACACAGGGCAGCATCCTCGAAGGTGGAGGGTTGAGTAACATGGTTGTAGTCGGCTGATGATGAATATTGAACATTCTGATGGCTTTGAGATAGAAGCTGTTTTTCTGTCTCTCAGTCACAGCTTTCATGCACCTGTACTGACCTCACCTTCTGGATTATAGCGGGGTGAACAGTACGTGGCTCGGGTGGTTGATGTCCTTGATGATCGTTGGGCAGACCACACCACACCACTCTCTGGAGAGTCATAAGTATTCAGATCCTTTTATCAGTACCTTGTTGAAGCACCTTTGCCAAGGATTACATGGTATGACGCCACAAGCTTGGCACACCTGTATTTGGGGAGTTTGTCCCATTCTTCTCTGTAGATCCTCTGAAGCTCTGTCAGGTTGGATGGGGAGAGTCGCTGCACAGCTATTTTCAGGTCTCTCCAGAGATGTTCGATCGGGTTTAAGTCCGGGCCACTCAAAGACATTGAGATTTGTCCCGAAGCCAATCCTGCGTTGTCTTGGCTGTGTGTTAGGTCGTTGTTCTGTTGGATGGTGAACTTTCGACCCAGTCTGAGAACCTGCTCCAGAGCTATCAGGACTTCATCAACGAACTCTGTACCTTGCTCTGTTCATCTTTTCCTCAATCCGGAATAGTCTCTCAGTCCCTGCTGCTGATTAACATCCCCACAGCATGATGCGCCACCCCCATGCTTCACCGTAGGGATGGTGCCAGGTTTCCTCCAGACGTGACATTTGGCATTCAGGCCAAAGAGATCAATCTTGGTTTCTTCAGACAAGAGAATCTTGTTTCTCATGGTCTGAGAGTCCTTTAGGCAAACTCCAAGGCTGCCAGGTGCCGTCTACTGTCTATCTGTCTATCGCCTCCTTTGAATTCCATGCTGTCACAGTTACCAGCCCTTTCAAGCTTAACATCCTTATCATTTATCGCCCTCCAGGTTCCCTCGGAGAGTTCATCAATGAGCTTGATGCCTTGATAAGCTCCTTTCCTGAGGACGGCTCACCTCTCACAGTTCTGGGCGACTTTAACCTCCCCACGTGTACCTTTGACTCATTCCTCTCTGCATCCTTCTTTCCACTCCTCTCCTCTTTTGACCTCACCCTCTCACCTTCCCCCCCTACTCACAAGGCAGGCAATACGCTCGACCTCATCTTTACTAGATGCTGTTCTTCCACTAACCTCATTGCAACTCCCCTCCAAGTCTCCGACCACTACCTTGTATCCTTTTCCCTCTCGCTCTCATCCAACACTTCCCACACTGCCCCTACTCGGATGGTATCGCGCCGTCCCAACCTTCGCTCTCTCTCCCCCGCTACTCTCTCCTCTTCCATCCTATCATATCTTCCCTCTGCTCAAACCTTCTCCAACCTATCTCCTAATTCTGCCTCCTCAACCCTCCTCTCCTCCCTTTCTGCATCCTTTGACTCTCTATGTCCCCTATCCACCAGGCCGGCTCGGTCCTCCCCTCCCGCTCCGTGGCTCGACGACTCATTGCGAGCTCACAGAACAGGGCTCCGGGCAGCCGAGCAGAAATAAAGGAAAACTCGCCTCCCTGCGGACCTGGCATCCTTTCACTCCCTCCTCTCTACATTTTCCTCCTTTGTCTCTGCTGCTAAAGCCACTTTCTACCACTCTAAATTCCAAGCATCTGCCTCTAACCCTAGGAAGCTCTTTGCCACCTTCTCCTCCCTCCTGAATCCTCCTCCCCCTCCCCCCTCCTCCCTCTCTGCAGATGACTTCGTCAACCATTTTGAAAAGAAGGTCGACGACATCCGATCCTCGTTTGCTAAGTCAAACGACACTGCTGGTTCTGCTCACACTGCCCTACCCTGTGCTCTGACCTCTTTCTCCCCTCTCTCTCCAGATGAAATCTTGCGTATTGTGACGGCCGGCCGCCCAACAACCTGCCCGCTTGACCCTATCCCCTCCTCTCTTCTCCAGACCATTTCCGGAGACCTTCTCCCTTACCTCACCTCGCTCATCAACTCATCCCTGACCGCTGGCTACGTCCCTTCCGTCTTCAAGAGAGCAAGAGTTGCACCCCTTCTGAAAACACCTACACTCGATCCCTCCGATGTCAACAACTACAGACCAGTATCCCTTCTTTCTTTTCTCTCCAAAACTCTTGAACGTGCTGTCCTTGGCCAGCTCTCCCGCTATCTCTCTCAGAATGACCTTCTTGATCCAAATCAGTCAGGTTTCAAGACTAGTCATTCAACTGAGACTGCTCTTCTCTGTATCACGGAGGCGCTCCTACCTGACAGGTCGCTCCTACCAGGTGGCGTGGCGAGAATCTGTCTCCTCACCACGCGCTCTCACCACTGGTGTCCCCCAGGGCTCTGTTCTAGGCCCTCTCCTATTCTCGCTATACACCAAGTCACTTGGCTCTGTCATAACCTCACATGGTCTCTCCTATCATTGCTATGCAGACGACACACAATTAATCTTCTCCTTTCCCCTTCTGATGACCAGGTGGCGAATCGCATCTCTGCATGTCTGGCAGACATATCAGTGTGGATGACGGATCACCACCTTAAGCTGAACCTCGGCAAGACGGATCTGCTCTTCCTCCCGGGAAGGACTGCCCGTTCCATGATCTCGCCATCACGGTTGACAACTCCATTGTGTCCTCCTCCCAGAGCGCTAAGAACCTTGGCGTGATCCTGGACAACACCCTGTCGTTCTCAACTGACATCAAGGCGGTGGCCCGTTCCTGTAGGTTCATGCTCTACAACATCCGCAGAGTACGACCCTGCCTAACACAGGAAGCGGTGCAGGTCCTAATCCAGGCACTTGTCATCTCCCGTCTGGATTACTGCAACTCGCTGTTGGCTGGGCTCCCTGCCTGTGCCATTAAACCCCTACAACTCATCCAGACCGCCGCAGCCCGTCTGGTGTTCAACCTTCCCAAGTTATCTCACGTCACCCCGCTCCTCCGCTCTCTCCACTGGCTTCCAGTTGAAGCTCGCATCCGCTACAAGACCATGGTGCTTGCCTACGGAGCTGTGAGGGGAACGGCACCTCAGTACCTCCAGGCTCTGATCAGGCCCTACACCCAAACAAGGGCACTGCGTTCATCCACCTCTGGCCTGCTCGCCTCCCTACCACTGAGGAAGTACAGTTCCCGCTCAGCCCAGTCAAAACTGTTCGCTGCTCTGGCCCCCCAATGGTGGAACAAACTCCCTCACGACGCCAGGACAGCGGAGTCAATCACCACCTTCGGGAGACACCTGAAACCCCACCGCTTTAAGGAATACCTAGGATAGGATAAAGTAATCCTTCTCACCCCCCCCCCTTTAAGATTTAGATGCACTATTGTAAAGTGACTGTTCCACTGGATGTCATAAGGTGAATGCACCAATTTGTAAGTCGCTCTGGATAAGACCGTCTGCTAAATGACTTAAATGTAAATGTAATGTCTCCTGTAATGAAAAGGCGTTGGTATTATTTATACAGATGGTCTCCTCTCAGTTTGGCAGAGGCACACTTTCACCAAACACATAGAGTTCAGATACACATTTACTTAATAGAACAGACAAACTTGTCTTTCATATAGAATGATTCATCACAGATTGTGAAGTATACCACCATCCTATGGCCACAGCACATACTGAACGCAATCCCTGCCAACTGGGCACAGACATCAATTCAATGTCTACTCCATGTTGGTTAAAAATACAACAACATTGATTCAACCAGCATTGGCCCAGTGGGTGTAGTACTCTGCATTAAAACTGTTTTTAAACTTGTCTCTTCACTCCAGCATTTTGAATATGAAGTCTCATGTTTCATGAGGCGGCATTATAAAATGTCACCTTTTATTTGAGGGTATTTTCATGCATACGTTTTACCGTTTAGGAACAAAAGTATTTGGACACCTTTACTTGTAGTGTATTAAAGGTAGTAACCTTTTAAATGTAATGTTCAGTTAAATGATGTATGTAGATATTGGTTCCATTACCCTGTAAACAGTCTATGAACTTCTCTAATGAGTGACTGTTATCCACACTTTGGTTTTGGTAGTCACTGCCAACAAACAAGAATGTTACCATTTTCAGACAAACACTTTACTTCCTTCAGCACACTACTACAACAGTGTGACTGTTTTGTAATAAAGTGTTCAATATTTTTCATTTAACATCCTCTGTGTTGTTTGCTTATTGTTTAACCATTGATATGTTCCAGGTCATTTTGAGAACTTTAGGAGCATCAGGTACTGCTGGAATGTCTACCAGTAGCATGTCCATCTTTATGTGATAAATTAAACTAGTCACTGTTCAAAACATTTATAAATGAATTAAGAAAGTATGAATAGTCCTCACTTTAGATTAGCGACTGAATGATCAGTAAATAGTTTATAATATAATTCATTAAACATCTTATGAATTATCTTATGTATCATTATTACAGACTATAAAGGTTCTTAATAAATGCGCTGTTGTGCTTAATCATTAATGCCTATTCTAGTTATTTAATGCCTATTCTAGTTATGTAATGAGTAATGATTAATATATTGTGAACAAACTGTAAATTCCTTACAAATGTTTTTTTACTTAACATTAACGTGTTACCCTTAATTGCATATTCTTGCATTTTACCCTCAACGACTTACACGAAACACCAGTGTGATATACCTGGACGTTATGTGATATCATGCAGTATTGTACATTTCAACTTCACTGCACTTAATGAAGACGCTGTGTCCCAATTGAGCCACTAGAGGGAGATGTTAGACAACATATGGAACGACTGGTGACTTCCTCAGAATGTACATTCGGAATACTTACATACTATTTATCATTGATTAACATGGAACAACAACAGACTTATGGCTTCTCCAAGTCCTTCAAATCCAATTCATCCAAATCATTCTGTACAAAATAAATGTGGTGGGAATGAGACATTATTGGGGCTGCAGGGTAGCCTAGTGGTTAGAGTGTTGGACTAGTAACCTAAAGGTTGCAAGTTTAAATCCCCGAGCTGACAATGTACAAATCTGTTGTTCTGCTCCTGAACAGGCAGTTAACCCACTGTTCCTAGGCCATCATTGAAAATAAGAATTTGTTCTTAACTGACTTGCCTAGTTAAATAAAGGTAAAATAAATAAATAAAATTGATGTGGAGTTGGAATAATCATTATTTATTACAAAATGTTATTATAAAGTGTTACCAATCTCGACATTCATTCTGACTCCACAGCAGCTGAGAGAGCTGCTCTGGTGTGACCCCTGACCTGGCAGCAGTGATTTAGTGAGAGTAGTGCTACTGTTCATTACCAGTATGTTGAAGTTCAAGTGTCTGTGGTCACCTGCGCTGTTGCGTTTAATCACTAATGCATATAGTAGTTATTTATACATTTGAGAATACCTAACTGACTCACACTTAACACATGTGAAATTAATAATAAATGGTGAGCAAACTGTAAATTCCTAACAAATGGTTTATTACTGAACATTTTAAAGTGTTACCCATAATTGCATATTCTTAAGTTTGACCATCAACTACTTCCACAATACACCATTGAGATATACGTGGATGTTATCTGATATCATGCATATTGTACATTCACATTTTACTGCACTTGTTGAAGGCATTGTGTCCCAATTGAGCCACTAGAGGGAAATGTTAAACCTACAAAATGACTCATGAAGTTCTCAAAATGTACTTTTAGAATAGTAACATACTGTTGATCATTAAATAACATGGAACAACACCAGACTTTAATCCTTCCGTTGCCTTCTCCAAGTCATTCCATTCCAATCCATACAAATGATTCTGAATCAACTCCAACAACATGTATCTGATGAGTCATATCAGTCTATTGTTACATGAAAGAAGCAATTACAACAATGGTCTTACAAAACTATATTATTAAACCTGTTAATCAAACTGGGGAATAAAAACATAGGAACTATGAACGCCTTATCTTCAGAGTTAAAATATGTTTAGCTGTCACTTTGAACCATGGATAAAAGAAAGCATAAATTATTGGATTAATTAAGGAATTAAAAAGTGGCAGAAAGCCGATGATAACTGAGAATAAATTGTCAATTACAAAAGTAAAAAAGAAAACAAATAGAAATGGAATCCAACAAATGAAATAGTTGACAATAACAATAGACAGAGTTTTTGTTGCTTTTCTCTCAGACTTATTTGCCCGAACAGTTTTAACACCAGACACATTGGCAGCCTCTTTTGAAAATATCTTTCTGTCCTGTGATCTGGCCACCACAAAGATTTTCATATAAAGTGTTATAATAATAGAGCAAGGGACAACCATTGTAATTACAACATCAATTATATTACCCCAGGTTATTCCTTCAACAATAAAACATTCTTTCAAACACCTACTGGGTACCAGTACATTGACAAAGTTTTTTATAATAGCAGCTCGGTATATGATACAACAACACCAGGTAATGGATATACAACACATCATTCTTGTTACTGTTATTTTAGAGTGGTACAATAAGGGATCACACACAGCAACATAGCGGTCAATAGATATCAAGACCAAATTACCCAGAGATAAAGAAGTACATAAAAAAGTAATGTAGATCTGAAACACACAGAAATATTCTCCAAAACCCCAGCATGATTCCATTAATGCTACAGTCACTACTGGTATCACAATCAGTCCCACCAGGAGATCTGACACAGCCAAAGAGAGGATGAGCAGGTTGGTTGGAGTGTGGAGCTGCTTGAAGTGAGAGATGGACATGATCACCAGTATGTTAAAAAATACTGTAACTGCTGAAATCAATGAGAAGAAGATGTACAGTGTTATGTAGATAGATGTCGATAGCAAAGCCTTTCTGCATGACGAGTTTCCGTCTTGAAAACAGTACTGAACATCTTCATGTTTCTCCATTTGTAACAAATGCTGAGGTCCTGCTGCTCCTGCTTGGTCCTGTGTGTGACCTTCTCAGGTCCGCCTTTTGACTAACTCTGAGCTCTGCCTCTCTATTTATCCCTGAGCTACTGACACTCCCCTCCCAGGAGCCTCTCTGTGCACATACACATACACACACTAACAAACGGTTAGATAAACAAATAATTTTTGAAAACATGATGTCATGTATGACAGGATTGGATGTTGCTGTGCCCACCAAGCCTGTCCTTCAGCCTTACTGATAGTCAAATATGATAGAAAAGGTACATTTACTTAACTGAGCATTTTAATGTGGAAAATATAGCATGGGTGATGTTTTGGTCATTCAAAGGGTATTTTACATTGGAAACTGTGTAAGACTAAATGTTTTGGGCGATGTCAGAGCTCATTTTGGACCATAAGCCACAACCTCAGGACACATGATGGCCCACCACATGTCAGCTGGTCAGTGTGTAGGAAAGTTGACAGTAGGGGAGTTGATGAGACAGTATAAGTTTATGGTGTACATGCTAATAGCAAATGCAATCAAAATAGTGGCATTCCATAGACCATAAAAATGTTGATCTGAACTGAATTATTAATACATCACATGTCTGAGCCGCTGAATTGCGACTCCACTTTGTCTCTATACTGACATTTTGCCTGTTTGTGTCACACTCTGATCTGTTTCAACTGTCTTTGTGATTGTGTCCACCCCCCTCCAGGTGTCTCCCTTCTTCCTCATTATCCTCTGTGTATTTATACCTGTGTTTCCTGTCTGTCTTTGCCAGTTTGTCTTGTTTGTTCAAATCAAATGTATTTATTTATAAAGCCCTTCTTACATCAGCTGATGCCACAAAGTGCTGTACAGAAACCCAGCCTAAAACCCCAAACAGCAAGCAATGCAGGTGTAGAAGCACAGTGGCTAGGAAAAACTCCCTAGAAATGCCAAAACATAGCCTGGTTCCTCTCTAGGTTTCTTCCTATGAGGCGTGGCCAGTCCTCTTCTGGCTGTGCCGGGTAGAGATTATAACAGTACATGGCCAAGATGTTCAAATGTTCATAAATGACCAGCATGGTCAAATAATAATAATCACTGTAGTTGTCGAGGGTGCAACAAGTCAGCACCTCAGGAGTAAATATGAGTTGGCTTTTCATAGCCGATCATCGAGAGTATCTCTACCGCTCCTGCTGTTTCTAGAGAGTTGAAAACAGCAGGTCTGGGACAGGTAGCACGTCCAGTCAACAGGTCAGGGTTCCATAGCCGCAGGCAGAACAGTTGAAACTGGAGCAGCAGCACGGCAGGTGGACTGGGGACAGCAAGGAGTCAACGTGTCAGGTAGTCCTGAGGCATGGTTATATGGCTCATGTCCTCTGAGAGGGAGAAAGAAATAAAGAGAGAAAGAGAGAATTAGAGAGAGCATACTTGAAATTCACACAGGACACTAGATAAGACAGGATAAATACTCCAGATATAACAGACTGACCCTATGCCCCCAACACAAGTATTCAGACCTGTTACTCAGTACCTTGTTGAAGCACCTTTGGCAGCGATTACAGGGTATGACGCTACATGTATGTGTGTTTGTCCCTCCAGTTTCCCCATTATCTGTGGTCAGAACCAGGTCGAGAACATGTGATTGTGGTGGTGAACAACCCTGTGTCTCTAACCTGTGACAATCCTCTTCCTGTTATCACCTGGCTAAACGATGGAAACACAACAGACCAGCAGACACTTCAACCTCAACATATTGGTTATGAACACTACACTCACTACTACTACTCTCACTACCACTACACTCACTACCACTACTCTCACTACCACTACTCTCACTACCAATACTCTCACTACCACTACACTCACTACCACTACTCTCACTACCACTACTCTCAATACCACTACTCTCACTACCACTACTCTCACTACCAATACTCTCACTACCACTACACTCACTACCACTACTCTCACTACCACTACTCTCACTACCACTACTCTCACTACCAATACTCTCACTACCACTACTCTCACTACCACTACTCTCACTACCACTACTCTCACTACCACTACTCTCACTACCAATACTCTCACTACTACTACTCTCACTACTCTCACTACTACTACTCTCACTACCACTACTCTCACTACCACTACTCTCACTACCACTACTCTCACTACCACTACACTCACTACCACTACTCTCACTACTACTACTCTCACTACTACTACTCTCACTACTACTACTCTCACTACCACTACTCTCACTACCACTACTCTCACTACCACTACTCTCACTACCACTACTCTCACTACTACTACTCTCACTACCACTACTCTCACTACCACTACTCTCACTACCACTACTCTCACCACTCACTACTACTACTCTCACTACTACTACTCTCACTACCACTACTCTCACTACCACTACTCTCACTACCACTACTCTCACTACTACTACTCTCACTACTACTACTCTCACTACTCACTACTACTACTCTCACTACTACTACTCCCACTACCACTACTCTCACTACCACTACTCCCACTACCACTACTCTCACTACTACTACTCTCACTACCACTACTCTCACTACCACTACTCTCACTACCACTGCTCTCACTACCACTACTCTCACTACCACTACTCACTACTACTACTCTCACTACCACTACTCTCACTACCACTACTCACTACCACTACTCTCACTACCACTACTCTCACTACCACTACTCTCACTACCACTGCTCTCACTACCACTACTCTCACTACCACTACTCTCACTACCACTACTCACTACCACTCTCACTACCACTACTCTCACTACTACCACCTCACCACCACTACTCTCACCACCACTACTCTCACTACCACTACACTCACTACTCTCACTACCACTACTCTCACTACTACTACTCTCACTACCACTACTCTCACTACCACTACTCTCACCACCACTACTCTCACTACTACTACTCACTACTACTACTCTCACTACTCTCACTACTACTACTCTCACTACTACTACTCTCACTACCACTACTCTCACTACCACTACTCTCACTACCACTACTCTCACTACTACTACTCTCACTACTACTACTCTCACTACTCTCACTACTACTACTCTCACTACTACTACTCTCACTACTACTACTCTCACTACTACTACTCACTACTCTCACTACTACTACTCTCACTACTACTACTCTCACTACTACTACTCACTACCACTACTCTCACTACCACTACTCACTACCACTACTCACTACTACTACTCTCACTACTACTCACTACTACTACTCTCACTACTACTACTCTCACTACTACTACTCTCACTACCACTACTCTCACTACCACTACTCTCACTACTACTACTCTCACTACCACTACTCTCACTACCACTACACTCACTACCACTACTCTACCTACTACTACTCTCACTACTACTACTCTCACTACTACTACTCTCACTACCACTACTCTCACTACCACTACTCTCACTACCACTACTCTCACTACTACTACTCACTACCACTACTCACTACCACTACTCTCACTACCACTACTCTCACTACCACTACTCTCACTACTACTACTCTCACTACCACTACTCTCACTACCACTACTCTCACTACCACTACTACTACACTCACTACTACTACTCTCACTACCACTACTCTCACTACCACTACTCTCACTACCACTACTCTCACTACCACTACTCACTACTACTACCTCTCAATACCACTACTCTCACTACTACTACTCACTACTACTACTTTCACTACTACTACTCACTACTCTCACTACCACTACTCTCACTACTACTACTCTCAATACCACTACTCTCACTACTCTCACTACTACTACTCTCACTACTACTACTCTCACTACTACTACTCTCACTACTACTACTCTCACTACTACTACTCTCACTACCAATACTCTCACTACTACTACTCTCACTACTCTCACTACTACTACTCTCACTACTACTACTCTCACTACTACTACTCTCACTACTACTACTCTCACTACTCTCACTACTACTACTCTCACTACTACTACTCTCACTACCACTACTCTCACTACCACTACTCTCACTACCACTACTCTCACTCTCACTACTACTACTCTCACTACTACTACTCTCACTACTACTACTCTCACTACTACTACTCTCACTACCACTACTCTCACTACTACTACTCTCACTACCACTACTCACTACCACTACTCTCACTACTACTACTCTAACTACCACTACTCACTACCACTACTCACTACCACACTCTCACTACCACTACTCTCACTACCACTACTCTCACTACCACTACTCTCACTACTACTACTCTCACTACTACTACTTTCACTACTACTACTCTCACTACTCTCACTACCACTACTCTCACTACCACTACTCTCACTACCACTACTCTCACTACCACTACTCTCACTACTACTACTCTCACTACTACTACTCTCACTACCACTACTCTCATGACCTTTACTCTCACTACCACTACTCTCACTACTACTACTCTCACTACCACTACTCTCACTACCACTACTCTCACTACCACTACTCTCACTACTACTACTCTCACTACCACTACTCTCACTACCACTACTCTCACTACCACTACTCTCACTACCACTACTCTCACTACCACTACTCTCACTACTACTACTCTCACTACCACTACTCTCACTACCACTACTCTCACTACCACTACTCTCACTACCACTACCACTACTCTCACTACCACTACTCTCACTACCACTACTCTCACTACCACTACTCACTACCACTCACTCACTACCTCACTACTACTACTCTCACTACTACTACTCTCACTACCACTACTCTCACTACCACTACTCTCACTACCACTACTCTCACTACCACTACTCTCACTACTACTACTCTACTACACACTCTCACTACTACTACTCTCACTACTACTACTTTCACTACTACTACTCACTACTCTCACTACCACTACTCACTACTACTACTCTCACTACCACTACTCTCACTACTCACTACTACTACTCACTACTACTACTCACTACTACTACTCTCACTACTACTACTCTCACTACCAATACTCACTACTACTACTCTCACTACTCACTACTACTACTCTCACTACTACTACTCACTACTACTACTACTCACTACTACTACTCTCACTACTACTACTCTCTCACTCACTACTACTACTCACTACTACTACACTCACTACCACTACTCACTACCACTACTCACTACCACTAGTCTCACTCTCACTACTACTACTCACTACTACTACTCTCACTACTACTACTCTCACTACCACTACTCACTACTACTACTCTCACTACCACTACTCTCACTACCACTACTCTCACTACTACTACTCTAACTACCACTACTCTCACTACCACTACTCACTACCACTTCTCTCACTACCACTACTCTCACTACCACTACTCTCACTACCACTACTCACTCACTACTACTACTCACTACTACTACTTTCACTACTACTACTCTCACTACTCACTACCACTACTCTCACTACCACTACTCTCACTACCACTACTCTCACTACTACTACTCTCACTACTACTACTCTCACTACCACTACTCTCATGACTTTACTCTCACTACCACTACTCTCACTACTACTACTCTCACTACCACTACTCACTACCACTACTCTCACTACTACTACTCTCACTAATCTCACTACTACTCTCACTACTCACTACTACTACTCTCACTACCACTACTTTCACTACTACTACTCTCACTACTACTACTCTCACTACCACTACTCTCACTACCACTACTCTCACTACCACTACTCTCACTACCACTACTCTCACTACTACTACTCACTACCACTACTCTCACTACCACTACTCTCACTACCACTACTCTCACTACCACTACTCTCACTACTACTACTCTCACTACCACTACTCTCACTACCACTACTCTCACTACCACTACTCACTACTCTCACTACTACTACTCTCACTACTACTACTCTCACTACCACTCACTCACTACCACTACTCTCACTACCACTACTCTACACTCACAATACCACTACTCTCACTACTACTACTCTCACTACTACTACTTTCACTACTACTACTCTCACTACTCACTACCACTACTCACTACTACTACTCTCACTACCACTACTCTCACTACTCACTACTACTACTCTCACTACTACTACTCACTACTACTACTACTCACTACTACTACTCACTACTACTACTCTCACTACCAATACTCTCACTACTACTACTCTCTCACTACCACTACTCTCACTACTACTACTCACTACTACTACTCTCACTACTACTACTCTCACTACTACTACTCTCACTACCTCACTACTACTACTCACTACTACTACCTCACACCACTACTCTCACTACCACTACTCACTACCACTACTCTCACTCTCACTACTACTACTCTCACTACTACTACTCTCACTACTACTACTCTCACTACTACTACTCTCACTACCACTACTCTCACTACCACTACCTCACTACTACTACTCACTACCACTACTCACCACCACTACTCACTACTACTACTCTACTACCACTACTCACTACCACTACTCTCACTACCACTTCTCACTACCACTACTCTCACTACCACTACTCTCACTACCACTACTCTCACTACTACTACTCTCACTACTACTACTCTCACTACTCTCACTACCACTACTCTCACTACCACTACTCTCACTACCACTACTCTCACTACCACTACTCTCACTACACTACCTCATACCACTACTCTCACTACTACTACTCTCACTACTACTACTTTCACTACTACTACTCTCACTACTCTCACTACCACTACTCTCACTACTACTACTCTCAATACCACTACTCTCACTACTCTCACTACTACTACTCTCACTACTACTACTCTCACTACTACTACTCTCACTACTACTACTCTCACTACCAATACTCTCACTACTACTACTCTCACTACTCTCACTACTACTACTCTCACTACTACTACTCTCACTACTACTACTCTCACTACTACTACTCTCACTACTCACTACTACTACTCACTACTACTACTCTCACTACCACTACTCTCACTACCACTACTCACTACCACTAGTCTCACTCTCACTACTACTACTCTCACTACTACTACTCACTACCACTACTCTCACTACCACTACTCTCACTACCACTACTCACTACCACTACTCTCACTACTACTACTCTCACTACCACTACTCTCACTACCACTACTCTCACTACCACTACTCTCACTACCACTACTCTCACTACTACTACCTCACTACCACTACCTCACTACCACTACTCACTACCACTACTCTCACTACTCACTACTACTACTCTCACTACTACTACTCTCACTACCACTACTCTCACTACCACTACTCTCACTACCACTACTCTCACTACCACTACTCTCACTACCACTACTCTCACTACTACACTACTCACTACCACTACTCTCACTACTACTACTCTCACTACTACTACTTCTCACTACTACTACTCACTACTCTCACTACCACCACTCACTACTACTACTCTCAATACCACTACTCTCACTACTCTCACTACTACTACTCTCACTACTACTACTCTCACTACTACTACTCTCACTACTACTACTCTCACTACCAATACTCTCACTACTACTACTCTCACTACTCTCACTACTACTACTCTCACTACTACTACTCTCACTACTACTACTCTCACTACTACTACTCTCACTACTACTACTCTCACTACTCTCACTACTACTACTCTCACTACTACTACTCTCACTACCACTACTCTCACTACCACTACTCTCACTACCACTAGTCTCACTCTCACTACTACTACTCTCACTACTACTACTCTCACTACTACTACTCTCACTACCACTACTCTCACTACTACTACTCTCACTACCACTACTCTCACTACCACTACTCTCACTACTACTACTCTAACTACCACTACTCTCACTACCACTACTCTCACTACCACTTCTCTCACTACCACTACTCTCACTACCACTACTCTCACTACCACTACTCTCACTACTACTACTCTCACTACTACTACTTTCACTACTACTACTCTCACTACTCTCACTACCACTACTCTCACTACCACTACTCTCACTACCACTACTCTCACTACTACTACTCTCACTACTACTACTCACTACCACTACTCTCATGACCTTTACTCACTACCACTACTCTCACTACTACTACTCTCACTACCACTACTCTCACTACCACTACTCACTACTACTACTCTCACTACTCTCACTACTACTACTCTCACTACCACTACTACTACTCTCACTACCACTACTCTCACTACTACTACTCTCAATACCACTACTCTCACTACTCACTACTACTACTCTCACTACTACTACTCTCACTACTACTACTCACTACTACTACTCTCACTACCAATACTCTCACTACTACAACTCTCACTCACTACTACTACACTCACTACTACTACTCTCACTACTACTACTCTCACTACTACTACTCTCACTACTACTACTCACTACTCTCACTACTACTACTCTCACTACTACTACTCTCACTACCACTACCTCACTACCACTACTCTCACTACCACTAGTCTCACTCACTACTACTACTCTCACTACTACTACTCACTACTACTACTCTCACTACCACTACTCTCACTACTACTACTCTCACTACCACTACTCTCACTACCACTACTCTCACTACTACTACTCTAACTACCACTACTCTCACTACCACTACTCTCACTACCACTTCTCTCACTACCACTACTCTCACTACCACTACTCTCACTACCACTACTCTCACTACTACTACTCTCACTACTACTACTTTCACTACTACTACTCTCACTACTCTCACTACCACTACTCTCACTACCACTACTCTCACTACCACTACTCTCACTACTACTACTCTCACTACTACTACTCTCACTACCACTACTCTCATGACCTTTACTCTCACTACCACTACTCTCACTACTACTACTCTCACTACCACTACTCTCACTACCACTACTCTCACTACTACTACTCTCACTACTCTCACTACTACTACTCTCACTACTCTCACTACTACTACTCTCACTACCACTACTCTCACTACTACTACTCTCACTACCACTACTCTCACTACCACTACTCTCACTACCACTACTCTCACTACCACTACTCTCACTACCACTACTCTCACTACTACTACTCTCACTACCACTACTCTCACTACCACTACTCTCACTACCACTACTCTCACTACCACTACTCTCACTACTACTACTCTCACTACCACTACTCTCACTACCACTACTCTCACTACCACTACTCTCACTACTCTCACTACTACTACTCTCACTACTACTACTCTCACTACCACTACTCTCACTACCACTACTCTCACTACCACTACTCTCACTACTACTACTCTCAATACCACTACTCTCACTACTACTACTCTCACTACTACTACTTTCACTACTACTACTCTCACTACTCTCACTACCACTACTCTCACTACTACTACTCTCAATACCACTACTCTCACTACTCTCACTACTACTACTCTCACTACTACTACTCACTCACTACTACTACTCTCACTACTACTACTCACTACTACTACTCACTACCAATACTCTCACTACTACTACTCTCACTACTCTCACTACTACTACTCTCACTACTACACTCACTACTACTACTCTCACTACTACTACTCTCACTACTACTACTCACTACTCTCACTACTACTACTCTCACTACTACTACTCACTACCACTACTCTCACTACCACTACTCTCACTACCACTCACTACTACTCACTACTACTACTCACTACTACTACTCTCACTACTACTACCTCACTACCACTACTCTCACTACCACTACTCTCACTACCACTACTCTCACTACTACTACTCTCACTACCACTACTCTCACTACTACTACTCTCACTACCACTACTCTCACTACCACTACTCTCACACTACTCTCACTACACTTACTCACTACCACTACCTCACTACCACTACTCTCACTACCACTACTCTCACTACTACTACTCACTCACTACTACTACTACTCACTACTACACTACCACTACTCTCACTACCACTACTCTCACTACCACTACTCTCACTACCACTACTCTCACTACTACTACTACTCACTACTACTACTCTCACTACCACTACTCTCATGACCTTTACTCACTACCACTACTCTCACTACTACTACTCTCACTACCACTACTCTCACTACCACTACTCTCACTACCACTACTCTCACTACTACTACTCTCACTCACTACTACTACTCACTACCACTACTCACTACTACTACTCTCACTACTACTACTCTCACTACCACTACTCACTACCACTACTCTCACTACCACTACCTCACTACCACTACTCTCACTACTACTACTCTCACACCACCACTCACTACCACTACTCACTACCACTACTCTCACTACCACTACTCTCACTACTACTACTCTCACTACCACTACTCACTACCACTACTCTCACTACCACTACCTCACTACTCACTACTACTACTCTCACTACTACTACTCTCACTACCACTACTCTCACTACCACTACTCTCACTACCACTACTCTCACTACCACTACTCTCACTACTACTACTCTCAATACCACTACTCTCACTACTACTACTCTCACTACTACTACTTTCACTACTACTACTCTCACTACTCTCACTACCACTACTCTCACTACTACTACTCTCAATACCACTACTCTCACTACTCTCACTACTACTACTCTCACTACTACTACTCTCACTACTACTACTCTCACTACTACTACTCTCACTACTACTACTCTCACTACCAATACTCTCACTACTACTACTCTCACTACTCTCACTACTACTACTCTCACTACTACTACTCTCACTACTACTACTCTCACTACTACTACTCTCACTACTACTACCTCACTACCTCACTACTACTACTCTCACTACTACTACTCTCACTACCACTACTCACTACCACTACTCTCACTACCACTACTCTCACCTCACTACTACTACCTCACTACTACTACTCTCACTACTACTACTCACTACTACTACTCTCACTACCACTACTCACTACCACTACTCTCACTACTACTACTCTCACTACCACTACTCTCACTACCACTACTCTCACTACTACTACTCTAACTACCACTACTCTCACTACCACTACTCACTACCACTTCTCTCACTACCACTACTCTCACTACCACTACCTCACTACCACTACTCTCACTACTACTACTCACTACTACTACCTCACTACTCACTACCACTACTCTCACTACCACTACTCTCACTACCACTACTCTCACTACCACTACCTCACTACTACTACTCTCACTACTACTACTCTCACTACCACTACTCTCATGACCTTTACTCTCACTACCACTACTCTCACTACTACTACTCTCACTACCACTACTCTCACTACCACTACTCTCACTACCACTACTCTCACTACTACTACTCTCACTACTCTCACTACTACTACTCTCACTACCACTACTCTCACTACTACTACTCTCACTACTACTACTCTCACTACCACTACCTCACTACCACTACCTCACTACCACTACTCTCACTACCACTACCTCACCACTCTACTACTCACTACCACTACTCTCACTACCACTACCTCACTACCACTACTCACACCACTACTCTCACTACTACTACTCTCACTACCACTACCTCACTACCACTACTCACTACCACTACTCTCACTACTCTCTCACTACTACTACTCACTACTACTACCTCACACCACTACTCTCACTACCACTACTCACTACCACTACTCTCACTACCACTACTCTCACTACTACTACTCTCACTACCACTACTCTCACTACTACTACTCTCACTACTACTACTTTCACTACTACTACTCTCACTACTCTCACTACCACTACTCTCACTACTACTACTCTCACCACTACACTCACTACTCACTACTACTACTCACTACTACTACCTCACTACTACTACTCTCACTACTACTACTCTCACTACTACTACCTCACTACCAATACTCTCACTACTACTACTCTCACTACACTCACTACTACTACTCTCACTACTACTACTCTCACTACTACTACTCTCACTACTACTACCACTCACTACTACACTCACTACTCACTACTACTACTCTCACTACTACTACTCACTACCACTACTCTCACTACCACTACTCTCACTACCACTACTCACTCACTACTACTACTCTCACTACTACTACTCTCACTACTACTACTCTCACTACTACTACTCACTACCACTACTCTCACTACCACTACTCTCACTACTACTACTCACTACCACTACTCTCACTACTACTACTCTCACTACTACTACCTAACTACCACTACTCTCACTACCACTACTCTCACTACCACTTCTCTCACTACCACTACTCTCACTACCACTACTCTCACTACCACTACTCTCACTACTACTACCTCACTACTACTACTCACTACTCTCACTACCACTACCTCACTACCACTACTCTCACTACCACTACTCTCACTACCACTACTCTCACTACTACTACTCTCACTACCACTACTACTACTCTCATGACCTTTACTCTCACTACCACTACTCTCACTACTACTACTCTCACTACCACTACTCTCACTGCCACTACCTCACTACCACTACTCTCACTACTACTACTCTCACTACTCACTACTACTACTCTCACTACTCTCACTACTACTACTCTCACTACTACTACTCTCACTACCACTACTCTCACTACTACTACTCACTACCACTACTCTCACTACCACTACACTCACTACCACTACTCACTACCAGGTCACTCTCACATTACTAATCTTTTACCACTACTCTCAAGATATCTCACTAACATGAAATCAGGGTGTGCCAACTCACTACTACTAAAAACTGTAATTTCACTACCACTCCACTTGTACAACACTTTGCCAGGTCAGGGGTCACATTAGAATCTTTTGACATGCAAGATATGTCTAACATGGTTTATGAAATCAGGGTGTGCCAACTTCAGAGGCCATCTTTAAAAATGTAATGCCACCCCCCCCCCATCTGCTAAATGACTAAAATGGGAAATGTGTAGCAGAGGTGAGTCAGACTCATGCTCTCCTGATGAGGTAGTTCTGCCTGGTACTTCTAAATCACTGTCAACCTCGGTTATTGGTTAAGATGTTGGTTTGCTACTCAGGATACCACGGTTCAGATGACAGATTCATGGTTCAGAGGTGAGGATCTTGACCTGTGCAAGGAAGACTTGTTTAGGGAAGGGTTGTACTGAGGCTGAGGCCTAATGGAAGTTGTACTCACACAAATGACAATAGAGCCGCTGTCAGGTTCACGTTGAATGTTTATGCTGTAATGGGACATTATTAGGGCCCTGGAGTAAAGCATGTGTGTGTCTCCAACACCTTTAATTGGTAGAATTCCTTAGAGTTTGGGACCTCATTGTTCCAGAGCCTTGCATACAGGTGATAACAGGACCCTCTTGTGTCAGAAACTTTAACCAAGTAAAACTAACATCATTAAAGAGTTGTCCACTTACCCGGTAGAGACAATATAGTCCCAGTGACATCATTCACAGGGCAGAGATTGTGTTTTGCTGATGTAATATGCTCTCTACGAATCATGTAGAGGTGAATTTTGTATTTGTTGTCTGTCATTTAGCAGACGCTCTTATTCAGAGCGATTTACAAGAACAATGAGGGTTAATTGCCTTGCTCAAGGTCACATCGACACATTGTTTACCATGTCAACACAGGGATTTGAACCAGTGACTGTAACTGCTTTCTTCCTGGGAAGGAGAGGACCAAAGCGCAGCGTGGTGTGTGTTAAACATCTTTAATAAAGACGAATACCGAGAACACTACAAATATACAAAACAATAAATGTGAAAACCGAAACAGTCCTGTGTGGTGAAACAAACATAGACACGGAAACAATCACCCACAAACAAACAGTGAAACCCAGGCAACCTAAGTATGATTCTCAATCAGAGACAACTAACAACACCTGCCTCTGATTGAGAACCATACTAGGCCGAACACAGAAAACCAACCTAGAAACACAAAACATAGAATGCCCACCCAACTCACGTCCTGACCAATTCAAACAAACAAATAACACAAATACTAGGGTCAGAACGTGACAGTGACCTTTCTCTTACTGGCCCAACATTTTAACCTCTAGGCTAACTGCCACCTATCTTCTATAAATAAAAGTTTTTTTTAAATTAAATAAAAAATCACAATGTATTAGATGTGTTTGTGTTTGACACCTTTAATTGGTAGAAGGATATAAGTATCATTATGACAGAGCCCTGCATGTTTTGAATAATATGTGAAAATGTAAATGTGTGACTTGTGTACTAACATTACAGTTTTCCGTACAGCATGTAATATATTGTCTTGTTTTGTGTATTTGAATGCTGGCGTCTCTCAATGAATTTACATGTAAATGGACAATACAGTATATGGTATTGTTGTGCTAACAGAACCCTCTGGAATCTGAGAGAACAACTACAAACACAAAATAAAATCAACGTTTATTGGTCACGTACACAGATCTGCAGGTGTTATGGCAGGTGCTGCGAAATTCTTGTGTTACTAGAATAGGAATGTATCAAAAATACAATACAACTGCAACAAATAAACAAAAATAGAAATCAGTAAGTAACAATCCACATAAATATGTTAGTGAGAATATCAATAGGTGGTGTGAATAGACAGAATATAATTTTGAAAATGAGAAATGATACGTACAGCAGTTGGTACAGTGTGGTTCGAAATGATTCACATTAAAGACGAGAAATAACTACTCTATCAAATAAATATATATATATTTTTTTTAAATGATATTATTTTATACTAATGCAATTGCTCAGAGGCATATTTAGTTTAACAAGTACAATTTATTTCTCCCCAAAAGGCAAGGGTGAAAATTATTGACACCTTTTTAATATTCTTACAAATAAAGTAGTCAAAAGGTTAGTATTTAGTCCCATATTCCTAGCACGCATTGACTAAATCAAGTTTGTGACTCTACATGTCACGACTTCCACCGAAGTAATTTCCTCTCCTTGTTCGGGCGGTGTCACCGGTCTTCTAGCCATCGTCGATCCACTTTTCATTTTCCATTTGTTTTGTCTTGTTTTCCTAGACACCTGGTTTCCATTTCCCTCATTAAGTGTTGTGTATTTAACCCTCTGTTCCCCCCATGACCTTGTGTGGAATTGTTTGTTCGTAAGTGCTTGTGTACTATGTTACTGTTGCGCGTGGGGTTTTGTACCCATGTAGGTTATTTTTCTATTGCCTTTGGTTTTAAAATTAAACTGCTCCGGCTATTACCTATTTCTGCTCTCCAGCTTCTGACTTCACTGCCACCAGTTCCGCAACCCTTACAGAATTCCTCACCTGCCATATGGAGTCAGCAGGATCAGGTGCCCCTGGTAAAGGGGTCGAGGAGCGAGTCCTGGAGCAAGAGGCGATGATCCACCATCTCGGCGCCACCATGGACCGCGTTGTCCAAACCATGGACCGCTGGGAGAGATAGGGAGTTCCTCCAGCGCCTCTCCCAGCACAACAGGGGTCTCCACTACTCACTCCCCCTGCACCCAGTTCCAGTGGGATTTGCCTCACACTCCCCGGGGAGTATGATGGGGAGGATGCCCTTCGGGCCGTGAGAGGGGGTCCGCCCTCATCTCCTGTCTCTCGGGGAAAGCCCTGGAGTAGGCCAATGCCGTGTGGGTGGATGGAGATGCGGTGCTGGACCACTTTGAAGAGTTCACCCGTCGTTTCCGGGCATTCTTCAACCACCCACCCGAGGGCAGGGTGAGTGAACGTCTTTTCCACCTACGGCAGGGAACGAGGAGTGCACAGGAGTTTGCTTTGGACTTTGGGACCCTGGCCTCCGGAGCGGGACAGAACGACAGGGCCCTGATCGACCACTATCGCTGCAGTTTGCACCATTCTCACCCAGAGCCCTCTGTTGCACACATGTTTTTGTTCGTTACTTTTCCTGAGTTTTCCCCGCATTCCCAGCATAAGGTGCACGTCGATTCAGGCATGGCTGGGAATTTTATTGACAGATCATTTGCCCATAGTTTAGGGATCCCCATCGTTCCTGTGGCTATGCACTTCCCAGTTCACGCCTTAGATAGTCGACCGTTAGGGTCAGGGTTGATTAGGGAGGCCACCGCTCCTCTGGGTATGGTGACGCAGGGTGGTCACACGGAGAGAATCAGTCTCACCACATTCTTATCGGCAGACTCAACAGCTGTGGTTTCTCAACTGACTGTCTCGCCTGGTTCACCAACTACTTCCTAGACAGAGTTCAGTGTGTCAAATCGGAGGGCCTGTTGTCTGGACCTCTGGCAGTCTCTATGGGGGTGCCACAGAGTTCAATTCTTAGGCCGACTCTTTTCTCTGTATACGTCAATGATGTTGCTCTTGCTGCTGGTGATTCTCTGATCCACCTCTACACAGACGACACCATTATGTATAGTTCTGGCCCTTCTTTGGACACTGTGTTAACTAACTTCCAAACGAGCTTCAATGCCATACGACTCTCTTTCCTTGGCCTCCAACTGCTCTTAAATGCAAATAAAACTAAATGCATGCTCTTCATCTGATCGCTGCCCGCAGCATCACTACTCTGGACGGTTCTGACTTAGAATATGTGGACAACTACAAATATCTAGGTGTCTGGTTAAACTGTAAACTCTCCTTCCAGACTCACATTAAGCATCTCCAATCCAAAATTAAATCTAGAATTGGCTTCCTGTTTCATAGCAAAGCATCTTTCACTCATGCTGCCAAACATACCCTCGTAAAACTGACTATCCTTGACTTCGGCGATGTCATTTCCAAAATAGCCCCCAACACTCTACTCAGCAAATTGGATGCAGTCTATCACAGTGCCATAGCCCCATATACTATCCACCGCTGCGACCTGTATGCTCTCGTTGGCTGGCCCTCGCTTCATATTCATCGCCAAACCTACAAAGCCAATTCCTCCTTTGACCGCCTTTCCTTCCAGTTCTCTACTGCCAATGACTGGAATGAATTACAAAAATCACTGAAGCTAGAGACTCACATCTCCCTCACGAACGTTCAGCACCAGCTGTCAGAGCAGCTCACAGATCACTGCACCTGTGCCTGTGCATAGCCCATCTGTATATACCCCATCCAACTACCTCATCCCCATACTGTTATTTATTCATTTTTTGCTCCTTTGCACCCCAGTATCTCTACTTGCACATCTATCACTCCAGTGTTTAATTGCTAAATTGTAATTATTTCTCCACTATGGCCTATTTATTGCCTTACTTCACTTGTCTTACCTCATTTGCACACACTGCTTACAGCCTTTTTTCTATTGTGTTACTAACTGTATGTTTCTTTATTCATTGTTTAACTCTGTGTTGTTGTTTGTTTCACACTGCTTTGCTTTATCTTGGCCAGGTCGCCGTTATAAATGTAAAAGTTTGAATGGAGAAGACACATTTTGGAGGACTTTTTACTGCAGACAGTAACCCAAATATTTGCATTTTGAGTGTGCATTGTCCAGATGAGCATTTCCAAGTGATCTAGGAAAGTAACAGCTTACTTAAATCTCACAAATCTCTGTTTTGGAAGATATGACCTTAATTATGCTATAATTATACTTTGTACAATACACTAGAATCAATGTTTCTGATCTGCGGTTAAAAGACTGAAGCACTGGAAACATTCAAAGGTTAGGATATACCTGAAAATACCTCGACATTTAAATCACATATCAGTATTAATGAAGGAATAAAAATCCCCTAGATAAAATCTGTCCAGTCTGACCAGCTGTTGTGTGTATCCCTTTTTTATGATTCTTTGTGTATGTGAAGTTTGTGAACATTTGCTACATTTTTGAAATACAAGACATCCTCACATCTTTGCAACTAGTTGTGAAACAACGGTATTTGTGAATTAAATGCCACAAATTATATATTTCCTTAAACATCCTATGTTGTGTATTTATAATTTTACCACTGTCATGCCGACTCCTGCACCCTCCACGCTCGGCGTCGCTGGTCTACTAACCACTGGTCCTGGAAACCCACATTGCACACACCTGGTGTCACGCCTTGGTCATTGTATCTTGTGTTTTTGTTATATGTTTGGGTAGGCCAGGGTGTGACATGGGTTTATATGTTGTATTTCGTATTGGGGTTTGTATTAATTAGGAGTGTGTATTAGTAGGGGTGTGTCTAGTTAGGCTTGGCTGCCTGAGGGATTCCTAATTGGAGTCAGCTGATTCTCGTTGTCTCGGATTGGGAACCGTATTTAGGCAGCCTGAGTGCACGTTGTAGTTCCTGGGTGATTGTACCTGTCTTTGTGTTAGTCACCAGATAGGCTGTAATTTGCTTCAATTGTTTGTTGTTTTTGTATTTTCAATTATTTCATGTACCGCTTTATCTTTATTAAAGGTCATGAGTAACCTACACGCTGCATTTCGGTCTGCCTCTCTTCTAACAGCAGATGAAGTTCATTACAGAATCACCCACCACGATTCACAGACCGAGCAGCGTGTGAACTGGCAGGATCTGAAGGAGGTCGATATGGATTATACTACGTGGGAAGAAATCGACAGGTGGGCGTCCGACCCAGTGCGAGTGCAGGAGCCCGCCTGGGATTCCCTACAGCAATGCGAAGAGGGCTATACACGGATGGAATCGAAAAGGAGAGCACGGCTATACAGAGCGAAAACCGTAGGTAACGGGGAAAGCGCAGAGAGAGAGTGGCAGAGTCAGGAGTCAGACCTGAGCCTACTCTCCCTGTTAATTGTGAGGAGCAGCAATATGAGGACTTCTGGTCTTGGGAGATGATATTAGACGGAAAAGGACCCTGGGCGCAGCCGGGAGAATATCGCCGTCCCAAGGAGGAAATAGAAGTAGCTAAAGCGGAGAGGCGTGAGTATGAGGAGGCAGCACTGCAACGCGGTTGGAAACCGGAAAGTCACCCCAAAAAATGTATTGGGGGGGGGGGCTAAAAGGGAGAATAGTTATGCCAGGTAGGAAAACTGTGCATACTCCCTGTGCTCACCGTTGGGCTAGAGAGACCGGGCAGGCACCGTGTTATGCTATGGAGCGCACGGTGTTTCCAGTGCGGGTGCAGAGCCAGCTGCGACTTATACCAGCCCTTCCTATTGGCCGGGCCAGAGTGGGCATCGAGCCAGGTAAGCTTGGGCAGGCTCGGTGCTCAAGAGCTCCAGTGCGCCTGCACGGTCCGGTCTATCCAGAGCCACCTATACACACCAGTCCTCCGGTAGCAGCTCCCCGCACCAGGCTTCCTGTGCGTGTCCTCGCGTCAGTACCACCAGTTCCAGCACCACGCACCAGGCCTCCAGTGCGCCTCGCCTGTTCAGCGCAGCCAGTGCTTTTCTCCCCTCCTGCGCTGCCGGAGTCTCCCGCTTGTTTAGCGCAACCAGAGATGTTCTCTTCTCCTGCGCTATCGGAGTCTCCCGCCTGTTTAGCGCAGCCAGAGCCTTTCTCCTCTCCTGCGCTGCCGGAGTCTCCTGTCTGTCCAGCGCCACCAGTGCTCCCAGTCGGCCCAGCGCGTCCAGTGAGCCTCGCCTGTTCAGCGCAGCCAGAGCCTTTCTCCTCTCCTGCGCTGCCGGAGTCTCCTGTCTGCCCAGCGCCGCCAGTCGGCCCAGCGTCACCAGTCTGCCAGGATCCGCCAGAAGTGCCAGTCTGCCAGGATCCGCCAGAAGTGCCAGTCTACCAAGATCTTCTAGATCGGCCAGACAACCTTAATCATCCAGGTCCACCAGCCAGCCAGGATTTACCGGAGCCTACTACCTGCCTGAGCTTCCTCTCAGTACTGAGCTTCCTCTCAGTACTAGGCTCACTCTCTGTACTAGGCTCCCTCTCTGTACCGGGCTCCCTCTCAGTACCGAGCTTCCTCTCAGTACCGAGCTTCCTCTCAGTACCGGGCTTCCCCTCAGTACCGGGCTTCCCCTCAGTACCGGGCTTCCCCTCAGTACCGGGCTGCTTCGGTCCCGGGCTGCCCCTCTGTCCCGGGCTGCCCCTCTGTCCCGGGCTGCCCCGCTGTCCCGAGTTGCCCCTCTATCCTGAGTTGCCCCTCTATCCTGAGTTGCCCCTCTATCCTGAGCTGCCCCTCTATCCTGAGTTGCCCCTCTATCCTGAGTTGCCCCTCTATCCTGAGCTGCCCCTCTATCCTGAGTTGCCTCTCTATCCTGAGTTGCCCCTCTATCCTGAGTTGCCCCTCTATCCTGAGTTGCCCCTCTATCCTGAGTTGCCCCTCTGTCCCGAGCTGCCCCTCTGTCCCGAGCTGCCCCTCTGTCCCAAGCTGCCCCTCAGTTATGTGGGGATCAGGGTGAGGACTATTAGGCCATGGTCGGCGGAGAAGGTGGATTATCCTAGGACGCGAAGGGGAGGAACTAGGACATTTATGGAGTGGGGTCCACGTCCCGAGCCAGAACCGCCACCATGGACAGACGCCCACCCGGACCCTCCCTATGCTCTTGAGGTGCGTCCCGGAGTCCGCACCTTAGGGGGGGGTTCTGTCACGCCTTGGTCATTGTATCTTGTGTTTTGTTATATGTTTGGGTAGGCCAGGGTGTGACATGGGTTTATATGTTGTATTTCGTATTGGGGTTTGTATTAATTAGGAGTGTGTATTAGTAGGGGTGTGTCTAGTTAGGCTTGGCTGCCTGAGGCGATTCCTAATTGGAGTCAGCTGATTCTCGTTGTCTCGGATTGGGAACCGTATTTAGGCAGCCTGAGTGCGCGTTGTAGTTCGTGGGTGATTGTACCTGTCTTTGTGTTAGTCACCAGATAGGCTGTAATTTGTTTCAATTGTTTGTTGTTTTTGTATTTTCAATTATTTCATGTACCGCTTTATCTTCATTAAAGGTCATGAGTAACCTACACACTGCATTTCGGTCTGCCTCTCTTCTAACAGCAGACGAAGTTCATTACACCTGGGAACCATCCGTATGCACACCTGGGAACCATCAGTATGCACACCTGGGAACCATCAGTATGCACACCTGGGAACCATCAGTATGCACACCTGAGAACCATCAGTATGCACACCTGGGAACCATCAGTCTGCACATCTGGGAACCATCAGTATGCACACCTGGGAACCATCAGTATGCACACCTGGGAACCATCAGTATGCACACCTGGATTTCATCCCCACCCTGATTAACCTCCCTTTATATGAAAAATCAGTAGCCTCAGTCAACAGGCAGTATTGGTTTTGTTCACATTCAGTCGCCTTCTCCTGTTTCATTTATCTGATTTTCCTCATCATTAAACTCACCTTCTGCACCTGCGTCCTGTTTCCTAGCATATAAGTTACAGAATACTGCCTCTGATATTCTGGAAGTAGCAGAAGATAACAGCATCTTCCAGATGGTCGAGGAACAGGGTCGTCTACTCCACCAACACCGCGACCAGCTGGCTCTACTGGGTACAGCCATGAAGGAGATGCTCCACGTTTTCCACCGCCTCAACACCACCAGCTGGCTCTACTGGGTATGGCCATGAAGGAGGTCCTCCCCGTTCTCCACCGCCTCGACACCACCAGCTAGCTCTACTGGGTACGGCCAGGAAGGAGGTCCTCCACGTTCTCCACCACCTCGACACCACTAGTAAGGTTCTCCATACCTCTGACAGTGGGCCTCCTACTATGGTTCATCACAGTGATCCAGTCCCCTGGCCTACCCAGCCGTCTGCCCAGGTCAGCGATACCCGACTGTCGCTTCCGGAGAAGTATGATGGCACTCCATAGCAATGTCGTGGCTTCCTACTCCAGTGCTCCCTCTATTTTGCCTATCATATGTGATCCCCCACCCACGAGAGGTCCAAGGTTGCCACGGTCATTTCCCTGCTGACCGGACGGTTGTTGGAAGGGCTACGACTATCTGGAAGAGAGGAAAGAAGGAGCTGGGTTCCTATGAGAATTTCATGGCTCTGCTCAGGGCGGTCTTCGACCATCCTCCGGAGAGCAGAGATTTTCGACCATCCTCCGGAGGTAAGAGAGTTTTCCAACTCCAGCAGGGTGCCCAGATGACTGCGGATTAGGCCCTCACCTTTCGGAGTGTGGCAGCCTCCAGCAGATGGAATGAGCCTGCGCTCCGCACTCTATTCCGCAGCGGACTGCACAAAAAGATCCAGACGGAGTTGGCATGTCGGGACGACAACATATTCTTGGACAATCTCATCGCGATGGTCATCTGTCTGGATAACCTTCTTCGGGAGCGCCAGTTTACACCTCACCACTTTCCTCCATCCTTTGGCTGTCCTGAGGCAGAGCCTGAACCCATGGAGGCATGAGGCACACACCTCTCCGCGGCAGAGCGGTTTGCCGGAGACAGCTGGAGCTCTGCACCTATTGCGTGCAAGAGGACCACCAGCATCAGTGATGCCCGGTGCATCCCATCCTGGGATCCACTAGAGCAAAAGGGCGAGCCTGTTACCTTCCGTCTCTGAGGGTAGGCGTGTGTTTTCCATTATCATCGTTTTCCGCCAAACCCTTTCTGGTTCCCATTTCACTGACTGGCTGTCCCACAGGTGCTGTCTTTACAGCTCTAGTGGACACTGGTGCTGCGGGGAACTTCACTATGAAGAACTTCATTATGAAGATGACCATGCTGGTCATCTATGACCGTTTGAACATCTTGGCTATGTACTGCTATAATCTTCACCCGGCACAGCTAGAAGAGGACTGGCAACCCCTCAGAGCCTGGTTCCTCTCTAGGTTTCTTCCTAGGTTCCTGCCTTTTTAGAGAGTTTTTCCTAGCCACCGTGCTTCTACATCTGCGTTGATTGTTGTTTGGGGTTTTAGGCTGGGTTTCTGTATAGCACTTTGTGATCTGAAAAGGGCTTTATAAATACATATGATTGATTCATCGACCAGTCCGTCGTCTCCTCCATGAATTTAACTTACCCGCTCTCCTCCCCTTTTCCTGTCCAAGCCCTGGATACTCCAACATTGGGATCCGGCACAGTTTCACATATCACAGCACCACTCACCCTCACTGTGGAACCCATGCACCAGGAAAGCCTTCCCTTTCTCATCATCGCACCCGTACACAAAGTGATCCTCGGCCTCCCATGACTCCAACTTCATAACCCCAACATCACCTGGTTGTAGATGAGAATCACCGCCTGTGGACCACAACACACCAGAAAAGGAAAACAAAGCTGCTTTTTCACATCCTGTGGTTCCTTGTCATTGGAGGGTCCTGTGAGTGTCCCTTATTGTTGGACCAGTGTTTTGGGCCTTAGATATGGACATCCACCAGGCTCTGGAGAGGGAACCCAATCCTGCCACCCCCCCTCCAGAGTGCATCTATGTCCCCATGGGGTCGGAGATTGGCTGTTGCCCAGGGCACACACATCCTGGTGGCCCACCTTGGTGCAGGACATCACCCACTATGTCAACTCATGTTCCATATGTACCAAATCACCCCGTCAAGCTCCAGCAGGGAAACTATTTCTCATTCACATGCCTCATCCGCCTTGGTCACGTCTGTCCATTAACTTTCTAAAGAATCTCCCCCTTTCTGATGCTTTTACCACTATTCTGGTTGTTGTGGACAGATTCTCTAAATCCTGCCATTTATCCCTCTCTCTGGTCTACCTACCGCTCTCCGGGTTGCTGAGGCACTATTCCAGCAAGACTTCCGGCTTTCTGGCCTTCCGGATAATATCGGTCCGACCGTGGTTCCCAATTCTCGTGGCAGGTCTGGAAAGCCTTTACAGAGAATCTGGGGGCCATGGTCAGCCTCACATCCAGGTCCGGCCTCAGTATAACGGGCAAGTGGAGAGGACCAACCAAGAGCTGGGCAGGTTCTTAAGGAGTCACTGCCGGGACTGGCATGAGGAGTGGGCCCAGTTCCTTCCCTTGGTGAAATTTTTTATTTATTTTTTTATTTCACCTTTATTTAACCAGGTAGGCAAGTTGAGAACAAGTTCTCATTTACAATTGCGACCTGGCCAAGATAAAGCAAAGCAGTTTGACAGATACATGACACAGAGTTACACACGGAGTAAAACAAACATACAGTCAATAATACAGTATAAACAAGTCTATATACATGTGAGCAAATTAGGTGAGAAGGGAGGTAAAGGCAAAAAAGGCCATGGTGGCAAAGTAAATACAATATAGCAAGTAAAACACTGGAATGGTAGTTTTGCAATGGAAGAATGTGCAAAGTAGAAATAAAAATAATGGGGTGCAAAGGAGCAAAATAAATAAATAAATTAAATACAGTTGGGAAAGAGGTAGTTGTTTGGGCTAAATTATAGGTGGGCTATGTACAGGTGCAGTAATCTGTAAGATGCTCTGACAGTTGGTGCTTAAAGCTAGTGAGGGAGATAAGTGTTTCCAGTTTCAGAGATTTTTGTAGTTCATTCCAGTCATTGGCAGCAGAGAACTGGAAGGAGAGGCGGCCAAAGAAAGAATTGGTTTTGGGGGTGACTAGAGAGATATACCTGCTGGAGCGTGTGCTACAGGTGGGAGATGCTATGGTGACCAGCGAGCTGAGATAAGGGGGGACTTTACCTAGCAGGGTCTTGTAGATGACATGGAGCCAGTGGGTTTGGCGACGAGTATGAAGCGAAGGCCAGCCAACGAGAGTGTACAGGTCGCAATGGTGGGTAGTATATGGGGCTTTGGTGACAGAACGGATTGCACTGTGATAGACTGCATCCAATTTGTTGAGTAGGGTATTGGACGCTATTTTGTAAATGACATCGCCAAAGTCGAGGATTGGTAGGATGGTCAGTTTTACAAGGGTATGTTTGGCAGCATGAGTGAAGGATGCTTTGTTGCGAAATAGGAAGCCAATTCTAGATTTAACTTTGGATTGGAGATGTTTGATATGGGTCTGGAAGGAGAGTTTACAGTCTAGCCAGACACCTAAGTATTTGTAGTTGTCCACGTATTCTAAGTCAGAGCCGTCCAGAGTAGTGATGTTGGACAGGCGGGTAGGTGCAGGTAGCGATCGGTTGAAGAGCATGCATTTAGTTTTACTTGTATTTAAGAGCAATTGGAGGCCATGGAAGGAGAGTTGTATGGCATTGAAGCTTGCCTGGAGGGTTGTTAACAGAGTGTCCAAAGAAGGGCCAGAAGTATACAGAATGGTGTCGTCTGCGTAGAGGTGGATCAGAGACTCACCAACAGCATCATTGATGTATACAGAGAAGAGAGTCGGTCCAAGAATTGAACCCTGTGGCACCCCCATAGAGACTGCCAGAGGTCCGGACAGCAGACCCTCCGATTTGACACACT
Organism: Oncorhynchus gorbuscha; assembly: GCF_021184085.1. Taxonomy (NCBI): domain Eukaryota; kingdom Metazoa; phylum Chordata; class Actinopteri; order Salmoniformes; family Salmonidae; genus Oncorhynchus; species Oncorhynchus gorbuscha. Next base: position 113,076,212 of record NC_060173.1, on the reverse strand, counting down.
GAACTCTGTCAGAGAAGTAGTTGGTGAACCAGGCGAGGCAATCATTTGAGAAACCAAGGCTGTCGAGTCTGCCGATGAGGATGTGGTGGTTGACAGAGTCGAAAGCCTTGGCCAGATCAATGAATAAGGCTGCACAGTAATGTTTCTTATCGATGGCGGTTAAGATATCGTTTAGGACCTTGAGCGTGGCTGAGGTGCACCCATGACCAGCTCTGAAACCAGATTGCATAGCAGAGAAGGTATGGTGAGATTCTAAATGGTCGGTAATCTGTTTGTTGACTTGGCTTTCGAAGACCTTAGAAAGGCATGGTAGGATAGATATAGGTCTGTAGCAGTTTGGGTCAAGAGTGTCCCCCCCTTTGAAGAGGGGGATGACCGCAGCTGCTTTCCAATCTTTGGGAATCTCAGACGACACGAAAGAGAGGTTGAACAGGCTATTAATAGGGGTGGCAACAATTTCGGCAGATAATTTTAGAAAGAAAGAGTCCAGATTGTCTAGTCCGGCTGATTTTTAGGGGTCCAGATTTTTCAGCTCATTCAGAACATCAGCTGAATGGATTTGCGAGAAGGAGAAATGGAGAAGGCTTGGGCGAGTTGCTTTTGGGGGTGCAGTGCTGTTGACCGGGGTAGGAGTAGCCAGGTGGAAAGCATGGCCAGCCGTAGAAAAATGCTTATTGAAATTCTCAATTATGGTGGATTTATCAGTGGTGACATTATTTCCTATCTTCAGTGCAGTGGGCAGCTGGGAGGAGGTGTTCTTATTCTCCATGGACTTTACAGTGTCCCAGAACTTTTTTGAGTTAGTGTTGCAGGAAGCAAATTTCTGCTTGAAAAAGCTAGCCTTGGCTTTTCTAACTGCCTGTGTATAACGGTTTCTAGCTTCCCTGAAAAAGCTGCATATCACAGGGGCTGTTCGATGCTAATGCAGAACGCCATAGGATGTTTTTGTGTTGGTTAAGGGCAGTCAGGTCTGGGGAGAACCAAGGGCTATATCTGTTCCTGGTTCTATTTGTAAGTCGCTCTGGATAAGAGCGTCTGCTAAATGACTTAAATGTAAATGTAAATGTTCTAAATTTCTTGAATGGGGCATGTTTATTTAAGATGGGGGCAATCAGTTCACATATGGTGTCCAGAGCACAGCTGGGGGCAGAGGGTGGTCTATAGCAGGCGGCAACGGTGAGAGACTTGTTTTTAGAGAGGTGGATTTTTAAAAGTAGAAGTTCAAATTGTTTGGGTACAGACCTGGATAGTAGGACAGAACTCTGCAGGCTATCTTTGCAGTAGATTGCAACACCGCCCCCTTTGGCAGTTCTATCTTGTCTGAAAATGTTGTAATTTGGAATTAAAATTTCAGAATTTTTGGTGGTCTTCCTAAGCCAGGATTCAGACACAGCTAGAACATCCGGGTTGGCAGAGTGTGCTAAAGCAGTGAATAGAACAAACTTAGGGAGGAGGCTTCTAATGTTAACATGCATGAAACCAAGGCTATTACGGTTACAGAAGTCATCAAAAGAGAGCGCCTGGGGAATAGGAGTGGAGCTAGGCACTGCAGGGCCTGGATTCACCTCTACATCGCCAGAAATACGTCCAGAACTCACTTTGTCACTCCTCCACCGGGCTAACTCCCTTCCAGTGGGTCTCCAAGCCAGACCGTGGCCTGCAGTGGACGTCTGGTTCCGGCAGGCAGAGGAGGTGTGGAATAGCACAGACGTGAGGCTCCAGGGCGCTGTGAGGCTCCAGGGCGCTGTGAGGCTCCAGGGCGCTGTCCGCCTTCAGAAGGATCAGTCAGATCTCCACCGCAGTGATGCTCCCGTGTACCGTCCTGGTGATCGCGTCTGGCTCTCCACCAGGAACCTCACGCACTGCCGGAAGCTGAGGCCCTGGTTTGTGGGACACTTCAAAGTCCTCCGGGGTGTCAACTATCAGATCTCACCATCCTTTCATGTTTTCCTCCTTTGGCCAGTGGTTTCTGGTCCCCTGACTGATGTCGTCCCCTGCGACACCCCTCCACCTCCTCTGGACATCGAGTGGACCTGCGCCTGTTAGGTCCCTCCTGGAATCCTGATGTTGTGAGGGTCAGCTCCAGCACCAAGTGGACTGGGAGGGGTATGGTCCTGAAGAGTGCTCTTGGGTCCTGGGTGGCAGACATCCTGGACACCAACATCATCCGGTATTTCCACCCCCACTCCACGCCATTGTGGGCGGTATTCCCAAACAGCTGTCAATTCATTGTGACCGGTTCTTTAAAAATGGTTTTTGAAATGATTGATTCAACTAAATTAAATGGAAATTACATTTAGTCTTTTGTTGTTTAAATCAGAGAATAACACACCAGAAAAGGAAAACAACATTAAGGGGTGATTGGTTCAGAACACAGTTTTTTTTATTTATTTCACCTTTATTTAACCAGGTAAGCTAGTTGAGAACATGTTCTAATTTACAACTGCGACCTGGCCAAGATAAAGCAAAGCAGTGTGACACAGACAACAACACAGAGTTACACATGGAATAACATGGAATACACAATAAACAAGCCAATAACACAATAAACAAGTCAAAGAAAGTCTATATACAGTGTGTGCAAAAGGCATGAGGAGATAGATAATAAATAGGCCATAGTAGCGATGCAAAGGCTAGCTTGAAAAAGCTGACTGCGTGTATTGGTTCCTGACTTCCCTGAACAGTTGCATATCGCGGGGACTATTCGATGCTATTGTAGTCCGCCACAGTGTGGTTGGTCTGATGTATGACAAAAAGTATTTGTACCCATGATGTAACTGAGACAAAGTCTCCCTCAACTTGAAGAAGTGTGGTTCCTAATTCATTTCTGAATTCTAAACGTCTATAGAATGTTCATATGGAATGCCACTATTAATTTTGACTGCATGTGCTCCATACTGCTCTACAAAGGCAAAACACAGTTACTACGTAATTTATTTTACTGCAAAATCTGACTTCAAAGTATTTTTCTGTCTAGACAGACACCAATTGCTGATACTCCATGATATATTCTGATCAACTGGCTTGCTCTTGTGTCAGTAAACTAAATACCACATTAATCAGATAGTACACCTGGCCAGTACAACAGATCAAATTTGTAGTTACTGCGCTTTGCCATTGTAGGGCAGCATAAACTTATGCCATTTCATCATCTTCCATACTGTCAACTTTAGTTATCTAAAGTTCTATCTAAGTTAACTTCAAATAGTTATCCTATTTCCCATGTAAAATAGCCTTTGAGTGACCTCATATTAAAATGCTCAGTTGAGGAAATGTACCTTTTCTATAATATCTGACTATCAGTAACACTGAAGGACAGGCTTGGTGGGCACAACAACATCCAATCCTGTCACACATTACATCATGTTTTCATGCATGATATGTTAATCAAACCGTTTGTTCGTGTGTGTGTGTGTGTGTGTGTGTGTGTGTGTGTGTGTGTGTGTGTGTGTGTGTGTGTGTGTGTGTGTGTGTGTGTGTGTGTGTGTGTGTGTGTGTGTGTGTGTGTGTGTGTGTGTGTGTGTGTGTGTGTGTGTGCGTGCATGCGTGCGTGTGTGTGTGTGTGCAAAGAGACTCCGGAGGAGGGGAGTTTCTGTCAGCAACTCAGGGATAAATAGAGAGGCAGAGTTCAGAGTTTGTCAGAAGGCAGACCTGACAGGGTCACACACAGGACCAAGCAGGAGCAGGACCTCAGCATTTTCACCTTTTATTACAAATGGAGAAACATGAAGAAATTCAATACTGTTTTCAAGACGGAAATTATTATTGCAGAAAGGCTTCGCTATCGACATCTATCTACATAACACTGTACATCTTCTTCTCATTGATTTCAGCAGTTACAGTATTTTTGAACGTACTGGTGATCATCTCCATCTCTCATTTCAAGCAGCTCCACACTCCAACCAACCTGCTCATCCTCTCTCTGGCTGTGGCAGATCTCCTGGTGGGACTGATTGTGATACCAGTAACAACTGTAGCATTAATGGAATCATGCTGGGGATTTGGGGAATATTTCTGTGTGTTTCATTTATATATGGCTTTTTTATGTACTTCTTTATCTCTGGGCAATTTGGTCTTGATATCTATTGACCGCTATGTTGCTGTGTGTGATCCCTTATTGTACCACTATAAAATTACAACAACAAGAATCATGTGTTGTATATCCATCACCTGGTGTTGTTGTATCATATACCGTGCTGCTATTATAAAAAATGTTGTAAATGTGCTGGTACCCAGTAGGTGTTTGAAAGAATGTTTTATTGTAGAGGAGTTACATTGGGTTAATATAATTGACATTGTAATTACAATGGTTGTCCCGTGCTCTATTATTATAACACTTTATATGAAAATCTTTGTGGTGGCCAGATCACAGGCCAGAAAGCTATTTTCAAAAGAGGCTGCCAGTGTGTCTGGTGTTAAAACCGTACAAGCAAATAAGTCTGAGAGAAAAGCAGCAAAAACTCTGTCTATTGTTATTTTCAACTATCTCATTTGTTGGATTCCATCTCTATTTCCTTTCATTTTTGTATCTTTTTTAAGTGAAAATGTTTTAACCTTTATCATCAGCTTTCTGCCACTTGTTAATTCCTTAATTAATCCAATCATTTATGCTTTCTTTTATCCTTGGTTCAAAGTGACAGCTAAACTTATTTTAACTCTGAAGTTAAGGCGTTCATAGTTCCTATGTTTTATTCCAACATTTGACTAACATAGATTTGCCATAGTTATGTAATACAATTGTTGTAATTGCTTCTTTCATGTAACAATACACTGACGTGACTTATCTCTGTCATGCAGGTGAAAGAGGACCCAAAAGCGACTTAACAGAAACAGAGTTTATTAAAGTCCAAAACGGAATAACAGAAATCCTCTAGACTTGTAGAGGGGAAACAACTGGAGAAGCGACCACAGACTGCATCGGGTAGGCGCAGGCCGTAGTCGACTGAGACACCTGCTCACACGCAGCATCTGATGAAGGCACAAAACACGACAGGACAGGGTGATACACAATCACGGCAAAAACACGACAGGACAGGGCGAAACGCAATCACAGCATGGTGAATACAATACAAGGAACCGACGGCACAGGAACGGATCACAAAGGAATAAATAGGGACTCTAATCAGGGGAAAGGATCGGGAACAGGTGTGGGAAGACTAAATGATGATTAGGGGAATAGGAACAGCTGGGAGCAGGAACGGAACGATAGAGAGAAGAGAGCGAGAGAGTGAGAGAGGGAGGGGGAGAGAGAGGGATAGGAGGGAAAGAACCAAATAAGACCAGCAGAGGGAAACGAATAGCATGGGGAGCACAGGGACAAGACATGATAATAAATGACAAACATGACAGTACCCCCCACTCACCGAGCGCCTCCTGGCGCTCTCGAGGAGGAACACTGGCAGCAACGGAGGAAATCATAGATCAAACGGTCCAGCACGTCCCGAGAAAGAACCCAACTCCTCTCCTCAGGACCGTAACGAAAAACGATAAAAAGGGAAACTAGGGTACTACTCTAAAAAAAAAATGAGAACTAGGGACAGACTGAGACACAGCAAGGGCAGGGACAAGAACAGGAGAGATGCGATGGCAGGGAACAGACTGAGACCCAGCAAGACCAGGAGCAGAAGCAGAAAAAAATTACCAGAAGTCTGAACACGCAGCCACGAAACGGCGCGTGTCACGCTCCTGAGTCGGCCACCAAAAGCGCTGGCGAATAGACGCAAGAGTGCCTCGAACACCGGGATGACCAGCTAACTTGGCAGAGTGAGCCCACTGAAGAACAGCCAGACGAGTGGAAACAGGAACGAAAAGGAGGTTACTAGGACAAGCGCGGCGACGCAGTGTGCGTGAGTGCTTGCTTAACCTGTCTTTCAATTCCCCAGACTGTCAACCCGACAACACGCCCATAAGGAAGAATCCCTCGAGATCAGTAGAAGCCACAGAAGAACTAAACAGACGGGATAAGGCATCAGGCTTGGTGTTCTTGCTACCCGGACGGTAAGAAATCACAAACTCGAAACGAGCGAAAAACAACGCCCAACGAGCTTGACGGGCATTAAGTCGTTTGGCAGAACGGATGTACTCAAGGTTCTTATGGTCTGTCCAAACGACAAAAGGAACGGTCGCCCTCCAACCACTGTCGCCATTCGCCTAGGGCTAAGCGGATGGCGAGCAGTTCACGGTTACCCACATCATAGTTGCGCTCAGATGGCGACAGGCGATGAGAAAATAAGCGCAAGGATGAACCTTATCAGACTGGAAGCGCTGGGATAGAATGGCTCCCACGCCTACCTCTGAAGGCCAACCTCGACAATAAATTGTCTAGTGACGTCAGGAGTAACGAGGATAGGAGCGGACGTAAAACGTTCTTTTAGAAGATCAAAAGCTCCCTGGGCGGAACCGGACCACTTAAAACACGTCTTGACAGAAGTAAGAGCTGTGAGAGGGGCAGCAACTTGACCGAAATTACGAATGAAACGCCGATAGAAATTAGCGAAATAAAAAGCGCTGCAACTCGACACGTGACCTTGGAACGGACCAATCACTGACAGCTTGGACCTTAGCGGAATCCATCTGAATGCCTTCAGCGGAAATAACGGAACCGAGAAAAGTAACGGAGGAGACATGAAAAGAGCACTTCTCAGCCTTTACGTAGAGACAATTCTCTAAAAGGCGCTGTAGAACACGTCGAACGTGCTGAACATGAATCTCGAGTGACGGAGAAAAATCAGGATATCGTCAAGATAGACAAAAACAAAAATGTTCAGCATGTCTCTCAGAACATCATTAACTAATGCCTGAAAAACAGCTGGCGCATTGGCGAGACCGAACGGCAGAACCCGGTACTCAAAATGCCCTAACGGAGTGTTAAACGCCGTTTTCCACTCGTCCCCTCTCTGATGCGCACGAGATGGTAAGCGTTACGAAGGTCCAACTTAGTAAAGCACCTGGCTCCCTGCAGAATCTCGAAGGCTGATGACATAAGGGGAAGCGGATAACGATTCTTAACCGTTATGTCATTCAGCCCTCGATAATCCACGCAGGGGCGCAGAGTACCGTCCTTCTTCTTAACAAAAAGAACCCCGCCCGGCCGGAGAAGAAGAAGGCACTATGGTACCGGCGTCAAGAGACACAGACAAATAATCCTCGAGAGCCTTGTCGGGAGCCGACAGAGAGTATAGTCTACCTCGAGGAGGCGTGGTCCCTGGAAGGAGATCAATACTACAATCATACGACCGGTGAGGAGGAAGGGAGTTGGCTCGGGACCGACTGAAGACCGTGCGCAGATCATGATATTCCTCCGGCACTCCTGTCAAATCGCCAGGTTCCTCCTGAGAAGTAGGGAGAGAAGAAACGGGAGGGATGGCAGACATTAAACACTTCACATGACAAGAAACGTTCCAGGATAGGATAGAATTACTAGACCAATTAATAGAAGGATTATGACATACTAGCCAGGGATGACCCAAAACAACAGGTGTAAACGGTGAACGGAAAATCAAAAAGAAATAGTCTCACTGTGGTTACCAGATACTGTGAGAGTTAAAGGTAGTGTCTCAAATTTGATACTGGGAAGATGACTACCATCTAAGGCAAACATAGGCTTGTCTAACGGTCTGAAAGGAATGTTATGTTTCCGAACCCATGCTTCGTCCATGAAACAACCCTCAGCCCCAGAGTCAATCAAGGCACTGCATGTATCACCCGAACCGGTCCAGCGTAGATGGACCGACATAGTAGTACAAGATCTAGATGAAGAGGACTGAGTAGTAGCGCTCACCAGTAGCCCTCCGCTTACTGATGGGCTCTGGCCTCTTACTGGACATGAATTAACAAAATGTCCAGCAACTCCGCAATAGAGGCACAGGCGGTTGGTGATCCTCCGTTCCCTCTCCTTATTCGAGATGCGAATCCCTCCCAGCTGCATGGGCTCAGTCTCAAAGCCACGATCGTTGATGCGAGCTTCTTCCACGAGCCCGGTGACGAAGATCTACCCGTCGTTCTATGCGGATGGCGAGAGCAATCAAAGAGTCCACATCTGAAGGAACCTCCCGGGAGAGAATCTCATCCTTAACCACTGCGTGGAGTCCCTCCAGAAAACGAGCGAAGCGCCGGCTCGTTCCACTCACTAGAGGCAGCAAGAGTGCGAAACTCAATGGAATAATCCGTTATGGACCGTTCACCTTGGCATAAGGAAGCCAGGGCCCTAGAAGCCTCCCCACCAAAAACTGAACGGTCAAAAACCCGAATCATCTCCTCTTTAAAGTTCTGGAATTTGATAGAGCAATCAGCCCTTGCCTCCCAGATAGCTGTGCCCCATTCTCGAGCCCGGCCAGTAAGGAGTGAAATGACGTAAGCAACCCGAGCTCTCTCTCTAGAGTATGTGTTGGGTTGAGAGAGAACACAATCTCACACTGCGTGAGAAAGGAGCGGCACTCAGTGGGCTGCCCGGAGTAGCAAGGTGGGTTATTAACCCTAGGTTCTGGAGGCTCGGCAGGCCAGGAAGTAACAGGTGGCACGAGACGTAGACTCTGGAACTGTCCAGAGAGGTCGGAAACCTGAGCGGCCAGGTTCTCCACGGCATGGCGAGCAGCGGACAATTCCTTCGTGTCTGCCGAGCATGGCTTGGATCAGTGTAACGAGCGTCTGAAGTCGCTGGGTCCATTCCTTGGTCGGTTCCTTCTGTCATGCAGGTGAAAGAGGACCCAAAAGCGACTTAACAGAAACAGAGTTTATTAAAGTCCAAAACGGAATAACAGAAATCCTCTAGACTTGTAGAGGGGAAACAACTGGAGAAGCGACCACATAGGCGCAGGCCGTAGTCGACTGAGACACCTGCTCACACGCAGCATCTGATGAAGGCACAAAACACGACAGGACAGGGTGATACACAATCACGGCAAAAACACGACAGGACAGGGCGAAACGCAATCACAGCATGGTGAATACAATACAAGGAACCGACGGCACAGGAACGGATCACAAAGGAATAAATAGGGACTCTAATCAGGGGAAAGGATCGGGAACAGGTGTGGGAAGACTAAATGATGATTAGGGGAATAGGAACAGCTGGGAGCAGGAACGGAACGATAGAGAGAAGAGAGCGAGAGAGTGAGAGAGGGAGGGGGAGGAGAGAGAGGGATAGGAGGGAAAGAACCAAATAAGACCAGCAGAGGGAAACGAATAGCATGGGGAGCACAGGGACAAGACATGATAATAAATGACAAACATGACAATCTCAGTGTTTTCATCATAGATACCTGTGGTGTTGATACAGAATGATTTGGCTCGATTGAATTGGAATGACTTGGAGAAGGCATAAGCTTTTTTTTTTAAATAAAATACATTGTAGTCATTTTGGGTTGTGTATTTGAAATACCAAAGCCTGTGTTTGTCTCCTAAAAGTATATTCTGATGAGGTTATGAGTCATTCTATATCTTGTTTAACATCACCATCTAGTGGCTGAATTGGGACACAATGCCTTTAACAAGTGTACTGAAGTTGAATTGTTCAATATTGCACAATATCAGATAATGTCCAAGTCCATCTCAGTGGTGTATTGTGTAAGTAGTTGAGGGCAAAATGCGAGAATATGCAATTATGTGTAAGACTTTATAATGTTCAGTAATAAACAATTTGTTAGGAATTTACAGTTTTCTCACCATTTATTAATAATTACTCCCACATGTGTTAAATGTTAGTCAGCGAGGTATTCTCACATGTGTAAATAACTACTATATGCATTAATTATTAAACACAGGAGACCACAGCAGACACTTGAACTTCAACATACTGGGTAAGAACAGTACCACTACTCTCACTACCACTACCCTCACGACATCACTGCTGCCAGGTCAGGGGTCACACCAGAACAGCTCTCTAAGATGCTGTGGAGTCTGAATTGATATAGAGTTTGGTAACACTTTATATTAACACTTTGTAATTTTCACACATTTATAACAACTTTTATACTATTCCACAGATCATTCATAAGAATTTTAATAAATATCCTTATAAACCATGTACTGATCATTAGTAAAGTAGTTTTCCAGTCCCTAATCTAAAGTGAGGACTATTCATACTTTCTTAATCATTTATAAATGTTTTGAACAGTGACCAGTTTAATTTATCACATAAAGATGGACATGCTACTGGTAGACATTCCAGCAGTACCTGATGCTCCTAAAGTTCCCAAAATGACCTGGAACATATCAATGGTTAAACAATAAGCACACAACACAGAGGATGTTAAAGGAAATATATTGAACATTTTATTCCAAGACAGTCACACTGTTGTAGTAGAGTGCTGAAGGAAGTAATGTGTTTGTCTGAAAATGATAACATTCTTGATTGTTGACAGTGACTACCGAAACCAAAGTGTGGATTGCAGTCACTCATTAGAAATCAGATCAAATCAAACTGTATTGATCACATACACGTGTTCAGCAGATGTTACTATGGGTGGAGTGAAATGCTTGAACATCTCATAGTGCAGCAATATCTAACAAGTAATATACAACAATTTCACAACAAATACCTTAAACACACAAATCTAAGTAAAGGACTGGAATTAAGAATATATGGAGATATGGATGAGCAATGTCAGTGTGGCACAGACTAAGAGCAGTTTATAGACTGCTTACAGGGTAAGGGAACCAATATCTAAATACATATCTTAACTGAGCATTACATTTCAAGGGTTATTACCTTTAATATACTACAAAATCAAATCAAAATCACATTTTATTGGTCACATACACATGTTTAGCAGATGTTATTGCAGGTGTAGTGAAATGCTTTTCTTCCAAGCTCCAACAGTACCTTAACAATTCATAACAATACACACAAATCTAAAAGTAAAATAATGAAATTTAGAAATACTGTATATAAATACTTGACAAGGCAATGACTGAGTGGTACTGACAACAAATACAGTTGAATACAGTATATACATATGAGATGAGTAAAGCAGTGTGTTAACATTATTAAAGTGACTAGTGTTCCATTATTAAAGTGACCAGTGATTCCATGACTATGTACAGACTGTAGGGCAGATTCTCACACAAGGCGAGAGAGAGAGGGTGCCATAAATCTTGACCAACTTTCTATCCAAGTAATTTGTTTCTCTCTATCTCTAAGAGGTGAATTTTAAAAGTTTTATTTATATTGATGCTGTGTTTATATCCCTTTATAGTCATGTTGTAAGTGTAATGCCATTTGCTCTTTATTTATTTACATATACGTATAATGCATAGCCATAACCCTTATCATCAACTCTATTTCTTGAACCGCATTGTTGTTTAAGGGCTTGGGAGTAAGTACTTGACAGCATTCGGCATATTTGATTGAACTAATACTGTTTACATATGTGATTATTTTTGCCTTATAGAACCAGAACAACTAGATTCTAAGTAATTCAGATGAACAAAATCATAACAAATCCTCAAATGGAAACAACAGTCTGTGTATGTGGTGGTAACTATCAAGTGTACAGCGATGGGCCTCAACATCATGTTCTAACAGGACAGCACTATAGAGGACAGAACCAGACCCATCAGTTGTAAGCATATATAGTGTGAGGGAATTCACAGCAGACCGCTCAGACGGGTGAGGGCATACCAGCCAACTGTTTTCACGTTGTCCTTCTAGCCAGAGTTAATGACCACCACAGCTCCAGGCCTCCCGTCATCTCCGCCACGGGAGCGTCATTAGAGCTGGTACTCCACGAGTCGCCAGTCTACTTCCATGAGAGACATGACTCCAGGACCACCCGTCGGGAGTGTTCACCACCTCCATGGTACCACTGGGGCCACTCCCTGTCAAGTTCAAAGGCATTTTCCCTGTCAGATTCAGAGTCGTTCTTACTGTCTGCAGCTCTTGTCAGCCCTCAGTCTACTGCTGCGCCAGGCTATAGGTTCTCTACCCCACTAGGTTTGCAGCATCTTCCTCAGTTGGTCGGCAGCCCCCAGCCTTAGTCGGCAAGCAGTCAGCTCCCTCAGTGCTTCAGGCCAAACCACCTGCCCTAGTTCTAGGTCCTGGGTCTCTCGCCCCACTATACCCAGAGTTATCTGCTCCTCAAGATGTGCAGTTTGACAGTTCACAGCCCTCAGCCTGCAACCAGTTGCCTATACGAGCACAAGGCTATATGTTCCCTGCTTGGCTAGGTTTGCAGCTTCTCACTATTCCTGGCTTGCAGTCCTCAGATTTAGTAGTGGGTTCAAAGTGCCCTGCCCTGCTTGGCCCTCAGCTCCCTGATCTGGGGCAACCAACATTCCCTGACCCTTGGGACCTGCTGTCTCTCGTTCTGGCGGGCCTCCCATCTCCTGCCTTTGATGACCCTTAGCCCTTCCCACGTGGGACACCACCTGAACTTTTCTCTGGGGCCCAGCTGCCCAATGCCTCCAGATCTCTAATGATCCCTATGGTTCCCAACATGCTCTACCATGCATTTCAGTGTTTTCAGCAGCGGTGAAAGATTCACCAACATCAGCCGCAGCCAGTGAGCTACCAACAACGGTTGTGTCTGGCATGTCACAATTCTCCACTGCAGTAGAAGAACCACCTGCTTCAGTTGTGGCCAGCTTCGGCGTTGCACACAGCTTCTAAGGATGGGGCCCAGCTACCCTGCAACAGCAGGGTTAGAGGGCCCTCTCCCTCACCCGTGTGGCCTTCCATACCTTAAGGGAACATTTTGACATTTGCTGTATGATTAGTGAGAAAGTCCATATTGCAAATGTACGGCCCCTTACCAGACGTCCGAGAACGTTTCTAAAATTTGCGGTCGGCGTCGGGCAGTGCGGCAGGGCTGGATCTACCGGGAAGTCATCAAATTAACTTTGTCGGACATTCGGTTTGTGTTGTATAAAATAATCAACTTTTGGTCATTTTTCCCCTGTCCCGGAAAATCCCACAAGAGGGCATAAGCAATCATATTCCAATTGGACAAAACATCACGAATCACGACGGGGCCTTATCTCGAAAACGGAAAGTATTTCGAAGCCGAAACTTGGTGAGCGTAGGTTTGGCATAATGGGCAGTTGGCCCCGAACAAGATGGCGTCTAGGCCTCAACGGTTTTTGAGTTATGGCCATTTCTCTGGGATTAAAGGTCCAAAATGAAAATAGAGAAATTATTTTTCCACTTCACGTCAAAGTCAAGGAGCCTCCGGTGTCAATAAAAAAAGAACCAGCCGTTTATCTATCGTCATTTAAGAGAAATCGTACAATGACAGATTGGTGATGTTCAAAGATAGGTGTTTTTTTTCAACAGTTACAGATCCAGTTGCAGGGTGTTCATACGAATATTTTTAAAGTGTGCTGCGGAGCTCTGCGAGATTTCTGTGATTTTCTATGATTTTCTGAAATAACACACTCAGTTCTTAACGTAAAGACTTAAAACTCAGGATTCTGTAAAGGCATACCCCAATCAGGATATGAGTTTATTTAGAGCTTCCTGTGCCAACCGGAAGTGCCTTTAATTGGGTCACACTGTCTGTTTGGAAGGGTTAAAAAAAGTCACATCTTTCCTAAACTTCATATGTGTGACTAGGTAACCCTCCTGAACTGTAAATCAGTCATTTCTCCCAACAGATATTAAAAGCTCTCACACACACACAGAGCAAGGATGGAGTGACAAAGTGTGGTGGTTAAAGACACAGAGAGCAGGCGATGGCATTACCATAATCCCTAGGCCGTGCCGAGTTCAACGAGATATCCCACTTGACCGTAGCTCGCTCGGTCTAAGCGTAGCGACCATTAGAAGAGAAGGCCCAAAATGAAGCCTGCCCCACAATGTCATTTGCTTTTGGGTGACAGTGAGAGAACCGTTAGGGTGAGAAACACAATTCGACCTCAGGTACGTTCCTAAGGTCCTCCCGATCCGTGCAAGCCTAACCTTGACCGTGTGGCATTAACCCTTCACAGTTAAAATAAGGTGTTTACATCAAACAGTTTGCATTGACTTCTCTCCCCATAGGAATACATTGCCTGCACCCCTAAATTCAACCTGAAGCCTATGTGGGTTATGAATGCTGTATAAACCTGTCTTCGGCACCAGTCCATCAGGCCACTATGAGGTCTACCTGTGTTGATTCTAAGCTTCCTGGACCAACCGGAAGTGGTTAAAATCACCCTAAAAGTGTATATCCATACCTTGCCTGCAGTTTGATAGACATAGTGCATTCAACCCTGTGTAAATCAGTCAATTCTTAACGTAAAGACTTAAAACTCAGGAGTCTGTAAAGGCATACCCCAATGAGGATATGTGTTGACTTATAGCTTCCTGTGCCAACCCGGAAGTGCCATAATTGGTGTCTCAAGGGCTGTTTCGAATTGTTAAAAAAAATCAGATCTGTCCAAAATGTCAAATGTGTGATTAGGCAACCCCCATGAACTGTAAATCAGTCATTTGTCCCATAAAATTCCAAAGGAAAACTAAATCACACAGTCACACAACTTGGAAAGAGGGACATATTGGGGTGCGTAGAGACAGACAGTTCCTCCAAATAGCTTTGTTCGAGCTAAAAAAGAACCGTCAGACCTTTCGAAACTTTAGAAACCTGTTCTAGACCTCAGGTCGATAGTGCATGGTGAGTTACGTCACTCTAGAAGATTCTCGGACCGAGAAACAGCCTTGTACATTTGCAATGACTTCAATTCATTTTTGCATCACGAAAATGATGACATTTGGAAATGTCCCAGAGTCACAAGACTAGGTGCATTGTGAGCGTCTCAGCCCAAAGAGACAGAACCCAACGTTTCTGTCCGATAGCTCATTCAAGGACTCCGTTGCAAGTCATGGAAAAAAGTGGATTTTCAGCACCAATTAGGGTTTTACTCGGACACCAAATGACTTATCGAGCCGAAACTTGGGATTCGGGGTTGCCTCAGCTAGGCCTACACATAACATAAGAAATGGACCCACAGCTAGAACGTAACTATGTGTTTTATGTTTTCTTTATGGTTTGAACCGAAGGCGTTGTGAATTTTGGGCCAGCTCTGAAGTATGCGATAGTTGGCTACTAAATGAGTTGGAAAAAGTGGGTTTGGTTTCAGTTTGTATCAGTTTGGTGTCAGAATTATATCTAATTGACTGATGGACGGTGACTTGCTGGTGACTCTTGTCCATTTGCAATATGTTTAAACAGTGAGGGACCATCACCAAAGTGACATTCTGAAACCAACCCTAACGAGCCAATGAGAGGTACCAGAATCACTGCCCAGCCAACCCGAGTTCATCGGGCCAGTCAATTTCGCATTCCTGCACAATTTTTATAGCATGACAAATTTGTGATGGTAAATACCCATTGAACCATATTGCAAATGCACAGTGACTTTGCAAAATTAGGAAAACATAAACAAATGGACATAATGAAATCAACACAACGAGCGATGGAAAGGAGCAACTATCATTGCCAGGCCATCCTGTGTTCATCAGGCCAGTCGATTTTGCATTTCTGCATGATTTTTGAGCATGCCAAATTTGTGATGGTAAATGCCCATTGAAACATATTGCAAATGCACGTGCATTTGCAATATGATTCTATAGTGAAAAAACATCACCAAATGGACATGATGAAATCAACACAACGAGTGATGGAAAGGAACAACTATCACTGCCAGGCCATACTGTTTTCCCATAGCGGGCATTAATATCAGAATGACCGGTAAATGCATTGACAACCATATTTTTATTTTTGAGTTACCAGGTTCCTATTTTCAATCACCAGTTTCACAACAATACATATCCATCAGAATATTTTAAACAGTCCATAAAGCACTCAGTACAGCCCCCATGGACAATAGGAGTCCCGGTTAATGCATTTACAACCATATTTTTATTTTTGGGTTACAAGGTGGCTATTTTCAATCACCAGTTGCACAACAATGCACGTGCATTTGCAATATGATTCTATAGTGAAAAAAACATCACCAAATGGACACAACGAGTGAAGGAAAGGAACAACTATCACTGCCCGACATCCCGAGTTCATCAGGCCAGTCAATTTTGCATTTCTGCAGGATTTTTGAGCATGTATACACGTGTGTAATTGACACAAAAATCGAAATAATTTCAAAAAACAGTCGAGAAAGCACTTTTTTATGGGTTTATGAAGTTTATGAAATTTTGCCATTTTTGACTTTTGACTTCCTATGAAATCATATTGCAAATGGACAAAACATATGCCTTATGCGCAAGTAATTAAAAACAAATATGATAATAAAATTGGACAAAAGTATATTCATACAGTTCTTACACATGTGTAATTGAGAAAAAAATAGAAAGAATTTCGAAAAACGGTCCAGAAAGCACTTTTTTAAGGGGTGAAAAGTTTTTGACAAAAAAATCATTATTTCAAAATGTTGCTTTTGGATGTTGACTTGGGTTTCATTTCCAATATGAAAAACCAAGGTGGAGTGCACACGCCACCTGTTGGATTTTTAAAGTGTTACAACTGGCATTTGCCATATGGCATTTGCAATACACTTTACTTAAATGTAAATGTAAATGCATTAATCAACGCCGAATTGGGTGGTATTGGACACCGTGTATATGGTTTGTCCTATGCCAATAAATTTCACATTCATTTTTATCCATTTCAGGGGGTAATCCCTTACATGGGGAGGCCCCAAGACAGTCTCTGTGTATCTCTGTACCTCCCTCGTGGGGCAGCACCAAAGCCATGCCTTTTCTGCAGGTTAGGTTTTGGCACGCTAACAATAAGCTTCCCGATGAGGCTTGTGGCTTTTCGGAGACTTTAAATAATGTGGCCCCCATTAGAGACTTTGCCATTTAGGTTCGAGGACTTTTTGTGGATGTTAATATTTCCATAAGAAATATTGGAGCGGGTGTAAAAAAAAAGCTGTCCTGCTCCTCTCTACCTAATTCCCCTCACAGTCCCTTCAGTTTCCCTTAAGGTAGTTTTACAGCTCAGCCTACCTAAGGTATCCCTCACCAACCATAGCCCTTCCATTACCAACCATAAAGATTGTGCATCGCATCTCGACACTGCACCCGTCCACTCAGTTTATTGTGTTATCATCGTCCGAAGGGAGAAGACGCACATTTTAGAGGACTTTTTACTGTCGAAAAATATACGAATATCTGAATTTTGAGCGTGCATTGTCCAGATGCACATTTCCAAGTGATCCAGGATGTAAGTAATGGAGCTGGAGTATAGAAGCAGAGATGACATTTAATTAGGAACGGACAGGCAACAGGACAGGAACAGCGTCAGAACTGGGAAACACAAAGACAGATGACAAACAATGCAGCAGCGTGGAACAGAGCTGGGGAACTGACAAATATAGGGGAGGTAATAAAAACAGGTGATAGAGTGAGTCCATGTGAGTCCAGTATTGCTGAAGCGCGTGATGAGGGAAGGCAGGTATGCATAAATGATGGTGGTAGGAGTGTGTAATGCAGGGCAGCCTCGCGTCCTCGAACGCCAGGGGGAAAGAGCGGGAGCAGGCATGACAGTGCCCCTACCCGGCGTTCCACCTGGGCGAGCCGGGTGAGACAAGGAGTTGACATTTAATTAGGAATGGACATATTGGGTAAGGAAAACAATATCTAAATGCAAAACTTGCTGAACATTTCATTTAAAGAATTACTACCTTTAGAAGGCCCAGCCAAACAAAGCAAAGTTTGAAAGTAGTATGCTGTTAACCTCTTGCGTCGAGCAATTCCGTAACCGGGAGCGTAATCATAGCCTCAAGTCCATTAGCATAACGCAATGTTAACTATTCATGAAAATCTCAAATTAAATAAAATAAATATATTGGCTCACAAGCTTAGCCTTTTGTTAACAACACTGTCATCTCATATTTTCAAAATATGCTATTCAACCATAGCTACACAAGAATTTTGTGTAAGAGTATTGATAGCTAGCATAGCATTAAGCCTAGCATTCAGGCAACATTTTCACAAAAACAAGAAAAGCATTCAAATAAAATCATTTACCTTTGAAGAACTTCGGATGTTTTCAATGAGGAGACTCAGATTGTCATGTTTGTCATTTATTGTCATGTCTTGTCCCTGTGCTCCCCATGCTATTCGTTTCCCTCTGCTGGTCTTGTTTGGTTCTATCCCTCTCTCTCCCCCTCCCTCTCTCACTCTCTCGCTCTCTCTTCTCTCTGTCGTTCCGTTCCTGCTCCCAGCTGTTCCTATTCCCCTAATCATCATTTAGTCTTCCCACACCTGTTCCCGATCCTTTCCCCTGATTAGAGTCCCTATTTATTCCTTTGTGATCCGTTCCTGTTCCGTCGGTTCCTTGTATTGTATTCACCATGCCGTGATTGCGTTTCGCCCTGTCCTGTCGTGTTTTTGCCGTGATTGTGTATCACCCTGTCCTGTCGTGTTTTGTGCCTTCATCAGATGCTGCGTGTGAGCAGGTGTCTCAGTCGACTACGGCCTGCGCCTACCCGGCGACCTGCAGTCTGTGGCCGCTTCTCCAGTTGTTTCCCCTCTACAAGTCTAGAGGAATTCTGTTATTCCGTTTTGGACTTTAATAAACTCTGTTTCTGTTAAGTCGCTTTTGGGTCCTCTTTTACCTGCATGACAGAAGGAACCGACCAAGGAATGGACCCAGCGACTTCAGACGCTCGTTACACTGCCGTCGAGATCCAAGGAGCCATGCTCGGCAGACACGAGCAGGAATTGTCTGCTGCTCGCCATGCCGTGGAGAACCTGGCCGCTCAGGTTTCCGACCTCTCTGGACAGTTCCAGAGTCTACGTCTCGTGCCACCTGTTACTCCCTGGCCTGCCGAGCCTCCAGAACCCAGGGTTAATAACCCACCTTGCTACTCCGGGCAGCCCACTGAGTGCCGCTCCTTTCTCACGCAGTGTGAGATTGTGTTCTCTCTCCAACCCCACACATACTCTAGAGAGAGAGCTCGGGTTGCTTACGTCATTTCACTCCTTACTGGCCGGGCTCGAGAATGGGGCACAGCTATCTGGGAGGCAAGGGCTGATTGCTCTAACAAATTCCAGAACTTTAAAGAGGAGATGATTCGGGTTTTTGACCGTTCAGTTTTTGGTGGGGAGGCTTCTAGGGCCCTGGCTTCCTTATGCCAAGGTGAACGGTCCATAACGGATTATTCCATTGAGTTTCGCACTCTTGCTGCCTCTAGTGAGTGGAACGAGCCGGCGCTGCTCGCTCGTTTTCTGGAGGGACTCCACGCAGTGGTTAAGGATGAGATTCTCTCCCGGGAGGTTCCTTCAGATGTGGACTCTTTGATTGCTCTCGCCATCCGCATAGAACGACGGGTAGATCTTCGTCACCGGGCTCGTGGAAGAGAGCTCGCATCAACGGTGTTTCCCTGCTCCGCATCGCAACCATCTCCCTCCTCTGGCTTTGAGACTGAGCCCATGCAGCTGGGAGGGATTCGCATCTCGAATAAGGAGAGGGAACGGAGGATCACCAACCGCCTGTGCCTCTATTGCGGAGTTGCTGGACATTTTGTTAATTCATGTCCAGTAAGAGGCCAGAGCCCATCAGTAAGCGGAGGGCTACTGGTGAGCGCTACTACTCAGGTCCCTTCATCTAGATCTTGTACTACTATGTCGGTCCATCTACGCTGGACCGGTTCGGGTGCTACATGCAGTGCTTTGATTGACTCTGGGGCTGAGGGTTGTTTCATGGACGAAGCATGGGCTCGGAAACATAACATTCCTTTCAGACCGTTAAACAGGCCTACGCCCATGTTTGCCTTAGATGGTAGTCATCTTCCCAGTATCAAATTTGAGACACTACCTTTAACTCTCACAGTATCTGGTAACCACAGTGAGACTATTTCTTTTTGATTTTCCGTTCACCGTTTACACCTGTTGTTTTGGGTCACCCCTGGCTTGTATGTCATAATCCTTCTATTAATTGGTCTAGTAATTCTATCCTATCCTGGAACGTTTCTTGTCATGTGAAGTGTTTAATGTCTGCCATCCCTCCCATTTCTTCTGTCCCTACTTCTCAGGAGGAACCTGGCGATTTGACAGGAGTGCCGGAGGAATATCATGATCTGCGCACGGTCTTCAGTCGGTCCCGAGCCAACTCCCTTCCTCCTCACCGGTCGTATGATTGTAGTATTGATCTCCTTCCGGGGACCACTCCTCCTCGAGGTAGACTATACTCTCTGTCGGCTCCCGAACGTAAGGCTCTCGAGGATTATTTGTCTGTGTCTCTTGACGCCGGTACCATAGTGCCTTCTTCTTCTCCGGCCGGGGCGGGGTTCTTTTTGTTAAAAGAAGGACGGTACTCTGCGCCCCTGCGTGGATTATCGAGGGCTGAATGACATAACGGTTAAGAATCGTTATCCGCTTCCCCTTATGTCATCAGCCTTCGAGATTCTGCAGGGAGCCAGGTGCTTTACTAAGTTGGACCTTCGTAACGCTTACCATCTCGTGCGCATCAGAGAGGGGGACGAGTGGAAAACGGCGTTTAACACTCCGTTAGGGCATTTTGAGTACCGGGTTCTGCCGTTCGGTCTCGCCAATGCGCCAGCTGTTTTTCAGGCATTAGTTAATGATGTTCTGAGAGACATGCTGAACATTTTTGTTTTTGTCTATCTTGACGATATCCTGATTTTTTCTCCGTCACTCGAGATTCATGTTCAGCACGTTCGACGTGTTCTACAGCGCCTTTTAGAGAATTGTCTCTACGTAAAGGCTGAGAAGTGCTCTTTTCATGTCTCCTCCGTTACTTTTCTCGGTTCCGTTATTTCCGCTGAAGGCATTCAGATGGATTCCGCTAAGGTCCAAGCTGTCAGTGATTGGCCCGTTCCAAGGTCACGTGTCGAGTTGCAGCGCTTTTTAGGTTTCGCTAATTTCTATCGGCGTTTCATTCGTAATTTCGGTCAAGTTGCTGCCCCTCTCACAGCTCTTACTTCTGTCAAGACGTGTTTTAAGTGGTCCGGTTCCGCCCAGGGAGCTTTTGATCTTCTAAAAGAACGTTTTACGTCCGCTCCTATCCTCGTTACTCCTGACGTCACTAGACAATTCATTGTCGAGGTTGACGCTTCAGAGGTAGGCGTGGGAGCCATCCTATCCCAGCGCTTCCAGTCTGACGATAAGGTTCATCCTTGCGCTTATTTTTCTCATCGCCTGTCGCCATCTGAGCGCAACTATGATGTGGGTAACCGTGAACTGCTCGCCATCCGCTTAGCCCTAGGCGAATGGCGACAGTGGTTGGAGGGGGCGACCGTTCCTTTTGTCGTTTGGACAGACCATAAGAACCTTGAGTACATCCGTTCTGCCAAACGACTTAATGCCCGTCAAGCTCGTTGGGCGTTGTTTTTCGCTCGTTTCGAGTTTGTGATTTCTTACCGTCCGGGTAGCAAGAACACCAAGCCTGATGCCTTATCCCGTCTGTTTAGTTCTTCTGTGGCTTCTACTGATCCCGAGGGGATTCTTCCTTATGGGCGTGTTGTCGGGTTAACAGTCTGGGGAATTGAAAGACAGGTTAAGCAAGCACTCACGCACACTGCGCGCCGCGCGCTTGTCCTAGTAACCTCCTTTTCGTTCCTGTTTCCACTCGTCTGGCTGTTCTTCAGTGGGCTCACTCTGCCAAGTTAGCTGGTCATCCCGGTGTTCGAGGCACTCTTGCGTCTATTCGCCAGCGCTTTTGGTGGCCGACTCAGGAGCGTGACACGCGCCGTTTCGTGGCTGCTTGTTCGGACTGCGCGCAGACTAAGTCGGGTAACTCTCCTCCTGCCGGTCGTCTCAGACCGCTCCCCATTCCTTCTCGACCATGGTCTCACATTGCCTTAGACTTCATTACCGGTCTGCCTTTGTCTGCGGGGAAGACTGTGATTCTGACGGTTGTCGATAGGTTCTCTAAGGCGGCACATTTCATTCCCTCGCTAAACTTCCTTCCGCTAAGGAGACGGCACAAATCATTATTGAGAATGTATTCAGAATTCATGGCCTCCCGTTAGACGCCGTTTCAGACAGAGGCCCGCAATTCACGTCACAGTTTTGGAGGGAGTTCTGTCGTTTGATTGGTGCGTCCGTCAGTCTCTCTTCCGGGTTTCATCCCCAGTCTAACGGTCAAGCAGAGAGGGCCAATCAGACGATTGGTCGCATACTACGCAGCCTTTCTTTCAGAAACCCTGCGTCTTGGGCAGAACAGCTCCCCTGGGCAGAATACGCTCACAATTCGCTTCCTTCGTCTGCTACCGGGTTATCTCCGTTTCAGAGTAGTCTGGGTTACCAGCCTCCTCTGTTCTCATCCCAGCTTGCCGAGTCCAGCGTTCCCTCCGCTCAAGCGTTTGTCCAACGTTGTGAGCGCACCTGGAGGAGGGTGAGGTCTGCACTTTGCCGTTACAGGGCACAGACGGTGAGAGCCGCCAATAAACGCAGGATTAAGAGTCCAAGGTATTGTTGCGGCCAGAGAGTGTGGCTTTCCACTCGCAACCTTCCTCTTACGACAGCTTCTCGTAAGTTGACTCCGCGGTTCATTGGTCCGTTCCGTGTCTCCCAGGTCGTCAATCCTGTCGCTGTGCGACTGCTTCTTCCGCGACATCTTCGTCGCGTCCATCCTGTCTTCCATGTCTCCTGTGTTAAGCCCTTTCTTCGCACCCCCGTTCGTCTTCCCTCCCCCCTCCCGTCCTTGTCGAGAGCGCACCTATTTACAAGGTACATAAGATTATGGACATGCGTTCTCGGGACGGGGTCACCAATACCTAGTGGATTGGGAGGGTTACGGTCCTGAGGAGAGGAGTTGGGTTCCGTCTCGGGACGTGCTGGACCGTTCGCTCATCGATGATTTCCTCCGTTGCCGCCAGGATTCCTCCTCGAGTGCGCCAGGAGGCGCTCGGTGAGTGGGGGTACTGTCATGTTTGTCATTTATTGTCATGTCTTGTCCCTGTGCTCCCCATGCTATTCGTTTCCCTCTGCTGGTCTTGTTTGGTTCTATCCCTCTCTCTCCCCTCCCTCTCTCACTCTCTCGCTCTCTCTTCTCTCTGTCGTTCCGTTCCTGCTCCCAGCTGTTCCTATTCCCCTAATCATCATTTAGTCTTCCCACACCTGTTCCCGATCCTTTCCCCTGATTAGAGTCCCTATTTATTCCTTTGTGATCCGTTCCTGTTCCGTCGGTTCCTTGTATTGTATTCACCATGCCGTGATTGCGTTTCGCCCTGTCCTGTCGTGTTTTTGCCGTGATTGTGTATCACCCTGTCCTGTCGTGTTTTGTGCCTTCATCAGATGCTGCGTGTGAGCAGGTGTCTCAGTCGACTACGGCCTGCGCCTACCCGAAGCGACCTGCAGTCTGTGGCCGCTTCTCCAGTTGTTTCCCCTCTACAAGTCTAGAGGAATTCTGTTATTCCGTTTTGGACTTTAATAAACTCTGTTTCTGTTAAGTCGCTTTTGGGTCCTCTTTTACCTGCATGACACAGATAGCAAATGTTCAGTTTTTCCAAAAAGATTATTTGTGTAGGAGAAATCGCTCCGTTTTGTTCATCACGTTTGGCTAAGAAAAAAAAAAGGAAAATTCAGTCATTACAACGCCAAACTTTTTTTCCAAATTAACTCCATAATATCGACAGAAACATGGCAAACGTTGTTTAGAATCAAGGTGTTTTTCACATACCTATTCGATGATAAAATCATTCGTGGCAGTTGCCTTTCTCCTCTGAATCAAATGAAAAAGTGCACGCAGCTGGAGATTGCGCAATAATTTTGACGGAGGACACCAAGCGGACACCTGGTAAATGTAGTCTCTTATGGTCAATCTTCCAATGATATGCCTACACACAATGCTGCAGACACCTTGGGGAAACGACAGAAAGTGTAGGCTCATTCCTGGCGCATTCACAGCCATATAAGGAGACATTGGAACACAGCGCATTCAAAATCTGGGGCATTTCCTGTATTCCTGTAAATTGAATCTTGGTTTTGCCTGTAGAATTAGTTCTGTGGCACTCTCAGACAATATCTTTGCAGTTGTGGAAACGTCAGACGGTTTTCTTTCCAAAGCTGTCAATTATATGCATAGTCGAGCATCTTTTTGTGACAAAATATCTTGTTTAAAACGGGAATGTTTTTTTATCCAAAAATTAAAAGAGCGCCCCCTATATCGAAGAAGTTAAAAGACTGAATCACTCGAGATATTTAAAGGTTAGGATATACCTTTATCATTTCTACCTGAAAATACCTCTGTATTTCAATCACATATCACTTCACTGAGCATCAACAGTGGGAACCCACAAGGGTGCGTTCTCAACCCCCTCCCATACTCCCTGTTCTCCCACTTCTGCATGGCCATGCACACCTCCAACTCAATAATCAAGTTTGCAGATGACACAACAGTAGTGGGCTTGATTAACAACAACGACGAGGCAGCCTACAGGGAGGGAGGTGAGGGTACTCGGAGTGTGGTATCAGGAAAACAACCTCTCACTCAACGTCAACATAACAACGGAGATGATCGTGGACTTCAGGAAACAGCAGAGGGAGCACCTCCATATCCACATCGAAGGGACAATACTGGAGAAGGTGGAAAGTTTTTATTTCCTCGGCGTACACATCACAGACAAATTGAAGTGGTCCTCCCACACAGACAGTGTGGTGAAGGCGCAACAGCGCTCCTTCAACCTCAGGGGGCTGAGGAAATGGGGCTTGTCACTCAAAACCATGACAAACTTTTACAGATGCACAATCGAGAGCATCCTGTCGGTCTGTATCACAGCCTGGTACGGCAACTGCTCCGCACACAACCGTAAGACTCTGCAGAGGGTAGTAAGGTCTGCACAATGCATCACCGGGGGCAAACTACCTGCCCTCCATGACACCAAAAGCACCCGATTTAACAGGAAGGCCAAAAAGTTCATCAAGGAAAACAACCACCCGAGCCACTGCCTGTACACACCGCTACCATACAGAAGTCGAGATCAGAGCAGGCTCATCAGAGCTTGGACCGAGAGACTGAAAAACAGCTTCTATCTCAAGGCCATCACACTGCTAAACAGCATTCACTAACTCAGAGAGGCTGCTGCCTACATTGAGACCTAATCACTGCCCACATTAATCATTGGATCACTTGTCACTTTAAACAATACCAGTTGAAATAATTCCACTTTAATAATATTTACATATCTTACATTACTCATATCATATGTACGTACTGCATTTTATACCATCTATTGCATGTTCCTTATGCTTATCGCTCACATATATATTTATATGTACATATTCTCATTCACCCCTTCAGATTTGTGGGTCCAGAGTTATGCCGAGGTCCTTCACAGTTTTATTTGAGACGACTGTACAACCATTACGATTAATTGTCAAATTCAACAAAAGATCTCTTTGTTTCTTGGGACCTAGAACAAGCATCTTTTTTTTGTCCGAGATTAAAAGTAGAAAGTTTGCAGCCATCCCCTTCCTTATGTCTGAAACACATGCTTCAAGCGAGGGCAATTTTGCGGCTTCACCATGTTTCATTGTAATGTACAGGTGTGTGTCATCCGCATAGCATTGAAAGTTAACATTATGTTTTCGAATGACATCCCCAAGAGTTAAAATATATAGTGAAAACAATAGTGGTCCTAAAACGGAACCTTGAGGAACACCGAAATGTACAGATACTTGTTAGATATTACTGCATTGTTGGAACTATAAGCAGAAGAATTTCACTACACTCGCATTAACATCTGCTAACCATGTGTATGTGACCAATACAATTTCATTTGAAATTTGATTTGATTTGATTTCAGTAGTAATGAAGGAATACAAATCCACCAGTGAAAAACTGTCCAGCTGTTGTTGTTATTATTTAGCCCATATTCCTAGAGCGCAATGACTACATCAAGATTGTGACTCTACAAACTTGCTCGATGCATAAATGGAGAGTCTCTCTGCACACACACACACACAAACACACACACACACAATACCACCACCACCAGCAAAACATACACAAGTGAGCACAGAAATTATCAAACAGTTGGATAAACAAATCATTTGTGAAAACATGATGTAATGTTTTAATTTTTTAATTTTTACCTTTATTTTACTAGGCAAGTCAGTTAAGAAAAATTCTTATTTTCAATGATGGCCTAGGAACAGTGGGTTAACTGCCTGTTCAGGGGCAGAACAACAGATTTGTACCTTGTCAGCTCAGGGATTCAAACTTGTTACCTTTCAGTTACTAGTCCAACGCTCTAACCACTAGGCTACCCTGCCAACAGGATTGGATGTGGCTGTGCCCACCTAGCCTGTCATTCAACCTTACTGATAGTTAGAGATGAGAGATATGGTACATTTTCTCAACTAAGCATTTTAATGGGGAAAATATAGTATAGGTGATGTTTTGGTCCATCAAATGCTATTTTATATGGGAAATATGATAACTGTGCAGACTAACTGGTTTGGGTGATGTCAGTGCTTAGTTTGGAACATATTCCACAACCTCAGGACACATGACGGCACGACATATGTCAGCTGGCCAGTGTGTAGGAAAGTTGACAGCAGGGAAGTTGATGTGATAGCATAAGTTCATGGTGTACACGCTTATAGCAAATGCAATCAAAATTGTCTCATTCCATAGGACCATTCCATAGACTTAAAAAATGTCCATCTGAACTGAATTATTAATACACTACAAAACCAAATCAAAATGGACAGTTCATTTGCAATATGATTCAACAGTGAAAAACATTACTAAATGGACATGAAATCAACACAACGAGCGATGGACAAGAACCACTATCAAGCCCGGCCAACCCGAGTTCATCAGGCCAGTAAATTTCGCATTTCTGCAGTATTTTTGTGCATGTACATTTCTGGATGGTAAATGCCCATTGCAACATATTGCAAATGGACAGCCGTGCACCTGGTGATTGGAATGTTTTACCAGAATACATTTTTAAAAATGTTTTTTTAAATGTCTTTAGGGAGGAGCAAGGGGTCTGCAGTTGGGTAGGGAGCACCCCCCACCCGTGCCCATCCAATAGGGGGAGCCCCTGGTCATTTTTGACGTTTTTCAAAAAATCGTTAAAAACAGTCCCACTTCTCCCTCATCATACATGACAAATAGACCATATAGGTTGATTCATGGTTTAACACAGTGCTACATATCATTTGGGCAGTATAAATGGGTTTGTAAACTGACTTCCTAAGATCGTACATAGCAAATGGACATAACATCACGATTTAGCACTTTCAATACTTTCATATTGCATTGTACATTTCTTATGGCATTTGGCAATGGTTCCCTGACCTTTGACTTTAGCCTTCCTATGAAATCATATTGCAAATGGACAAAACATATGCCTTATGGACAATTAAAATATTAAGATATTAAAATGTAAATATTAAAATATTACAAACATATGTTCATACAGTTCTAAAACATGTATCATTGGCAAAAACATATAAAGAATTTCGAAAAACGGTCCAGAGAGCACTTTTTTAAGGGGGTGCTAAGTTTTTGCAAACAAAAATCAAAATCAAAATTTGACTCTTGGGCCTTGACTTGATGTGCATTTGGAATATGAAAATTTACCATGGTGCGCGCTTGCCATCTGTTGGATTTTGGCTGTGTGACACTTGGCATTTGCCATATGACATTTGCCATAAACTTTGAATGAAATGCTGTCCATTTGAGTGGTATAGGACACCGTGTATATGTTTCGTACAGTGCCAATATTTCCCATTAATTTTTGTCCATTTCAGTTTTTTTCCCTTACATATGAACATTCCATAGACTTTTACAAATGTCAATCTGAACTGATTTATGAACCATGCTTCTTCAAGTTGAGGGAGACTTCTTCTCAATTACTGTAAATCATAGGGAGAAAAATGTGTAGATTCACATGCAGCGCGGGAGGTGTTTATTTCAGAGCTGATGAGACCAGGTGAGTAACTAACACTGGTGGAATCGATGAACAAAAATGAAAGACAGGGCTACGTTCAAGAACACAAAGAAACAGGGCTATGTACAAGACCACAACGAAACAGAACACAAAGTTGACTAATAAAATAAATTCAGGACCTTAAATAATCCCTAACGTCGGATGCCAGTGAGGACCACCAGAACTTACTGGCTAGAAGTTTGGTGGTTTGTGTACTGCCCGGATGTCTTGACCTCAAGGACGTGTGACATCATTGCATCAGTTGGGGTCTAACAGCTGCTGGTATGTAACTCTTCCCAGCTGGTGTCTCAGGAGGAGCCGGGTCTGAGGTTAGGGATTCTTGTATGGCATAGTGAACCTCCCACTGTACCGGACCCATAATTCTGAGGAAGGAATAGTGGGTGTAGGGTCTGAGTTAAGGACAAATTGGCGGGAGAGAGCATCATGTTTTACGTTTCTCTTTCCAGGGATGTAAGTAACATGAAAATGGAAGCTTGTGAAGAAGAGAGCACAGCTTTTCTGGAGTTCAACCTCTTGGCCCCTCTAATATATTCCAAATTACGATGATCTGTTAGGACGAGAAAGGGATGTTGTACGCCCTCCAACCAGTGGCGCTACTCCTCGAGGGCCAGCTTGATGGTGAGGAGTTATGTTTGCCATATTGTAATTCCTCTCAGCAGAGGATAACTTCCTGGAGAAGGCTGCACAGGGATGTGATTTTGGAGGTGTTCCCACCCGCTGAGAGAGAACGGCTCCTACTCTGGAGGCATCCACCTCCAGGGTGAAAGGAAGGCTCGGATAAGGTTGGCGAAGAACAGGAGCTGAGGTGAAGAGGTGTCTCAAGTTGTTGAAAGCAGTCAGGGTGGTACCAGACTATTGAAGAGTCTGGGTCTTTTAGCTGGTAATGGAAGTGAGGGGAGTGACAGTAGTACTGAAGTTCCGAATGAACCGGCGATAGTAGTTGGAGAACCCAATGAAATGTTGGAGTTCCTTAACAGTGGTGGGTTTGGGCCAGTTACTGACAGCGGTGGCTTTGTTTTCATCCATTCTGACCCCTCCAGATGTCAGTACAAATCCGTGGAATTTACTGAGGTTACATGGAAGGTGCTCTTTTCACATAAAGGTTATGGTCAAGGAGCCATTGAAGAGCCTTTTGCACATTCTGTATGTGTTCCTTCAGGGAGTGGGAGTCAATCAGGTTGTCATCAATGTATACAATGAGAAATTGGTTGATCATATCCTGGAAAACATTGTTCATTAAACGATTGGGAGATGGCGGGACCATAGGGCATGAACAGGTTTTCGTAGTGTTCTTGTCCGGTGATAAAGGCCATATTCCATTCTTCGCTTTCACGTATACGGACAAGGTTATATGCACTTTGCAGGTCTAGTATTGTATAGATGCCTTTGCGGCACACTTGTTCAAGGGTCGCTGTAATCAGAGGAAGAGGGAAACGGTTCTTGACCGTCATGTCATTGAGGGAACGGTAAACAATACATGGTCTGAGACCACTGTCCTTTTTTCCAACGAAGAAGAAGCTGGACACAGCCGGGATGGACGAATGAAACCGTTTGAGTGTTTCATCACTGTAGTTGCCTCATTTTCCGGGATATAGAGCAGGTAAACACAGCCTTTCGGTGGGGACACTCCAGGGAGTAAGTCAATAGCACAGTCCCCTGGGCGATGTGGTGGAAGAGTGGAGGCCAGTAAGAGAAAAGCTGCTGGTTCAAATCCCGGAGCTGACTAGGTGAAAAATCTGTCGATGTGCCCTTGAGCAAGGCACTTAACCCTAATCGGTCTTGTATGTCGCTCTGGATAAGAGTGTCTGCTAAATGACAGACAGAAAACTTGTATTTCACCTCTGAATGATTCTTAGAGAGCATATTGCATCAGCCAAAGTCGACCTGTGCTCTGTGGTGGATGTCACTGGAACTGTTGTCTCTACTGTGTAACTTTTTAATGATGCTAGTTTGACATTTTTAAGTTTCTGACACCAGGGGGTCATGTATGCAAGGCTCTGGAACAATTAGGTCCAAAACTCTAAGGAATTCTACCAATTAAAGGTTTTGGAGACACACAAATGCTTTCCCCCAGGGACCAATAAGGCCCCAGTAGAGCATAAATATTCAAAGTGAACCTGCAGCGAACATAAGCACAGTTCTATTGTCATTTGTGTGAGTACAACTTCCATTAGGCCTCATCCTCAGTTCAACCCTCACCTCTAAACTAGTCTTCCCTGCACAGGTCAAGAATCCCACATCTGAATCATGACTCTGTCACAGATCTGAACTGTGGTATCCTGAGTGGCGTGCCAAAAGACTCTGGTGTGACCCCTGACCTGGCAGCAGTGAAGTAGTGAGAGCACTGGTAGTGAGAGTACACCTACATTTTGCACTATTCTAAGGTCGTTGTTTATATACCATGTACCTGCAGGCTGTACTCCTTGGCAGCATTGCTGGAGGCTGTGTAGATGGCTGTCTTAACTTATTTAGAGCATGTACAAGTTTTGTTTCTCATGGGTTGAGCTAGACCCCTTAGTTCCAGTGAAGGGAAATCTTAACACTACAGTAGACAATGACAATCTAGACTTGTAACAACATTTTGGGGAAGGCCCTTTCTGTTCCAGCACAAAAATGCTCCCGTGAACAAAGTGAGGTCCATTCAGAAATAGGTTTGGCGAAATCTGTGTGGAAGAACCTTACTGGCCTGCACAGAGCCCTGACCTCTACCCCATCGCACACTTTTGGGATGAATTGGAATGCGGACTGGCCTAATCGCCCAACATCATTGACAAACATCACTAATTGTCATGCAGGTGAAAGAGGACCCAAAAGCGACTTGGCGAAAACAGAGTCTTTAATCCAGTAAAGTAAATACAAACAAAAAAACAACTCTCACTCGAAATGACGAGGACAAACTGGAGACTCGATCTTGAACAGCAGGTGAACAGCAGGTTGCCTCGGGAAGGCACTTGAACCAGACCCAACACCTGCTCACCACGCAGCATTTACCAAACAATCACAGCACATTCTAATAGGGACTCTAATCAGGGGAAAGGATCGGGAACAGGTGTGGGAAGACTAAATGATTGATTAGGGGAACTGGGAGCAGGAACGGAACGATTAGAAAGAGGGAAAGAACCTAATAAGACCAGCAGAGGGAAACGAATAGAATGGGAAGCACAGGGACAAGACAAGATAATAAATGACAAAACATGACACTAATAGTCTTGTGGCAGAATGTAATCTGCATGGAAGTCCCAACAGCATTTATCCAAACCATTAATGCTCCTCCACCAAACTTTACAGTTCGCACTATGCATTGCAGCAGATAGCCTTCTACTGGCATCCACCAAATCTGATTTGTCACTCCAGAGAAGGCGTTTTTCAATGCTCCAGAGTCCAACGGTGGCGTGCTTTACACCACTCGAGCCGACACTAGGCATTGCGCATGGTGAGTTTAGGCCTTTTTGCAGCTGCTCAGCCATGGAAAACCATTTCATGAAGCTCCTGATGAACAGTTCTTGTGCTGACGTTGCTTCCAGAGTCAGTTTGTAACTTGGATGTGAGTGTGTGCAACCGAGGACAAAGGATTCCAGCCTTCCCGATCTGTGAGCGTGTGTAGCCTACCACTTCGTGGTTGAGAAATTGTTGCTCCTAGATGTTTCCAATTAACAAAAATAGCACTTACAGTTGAACATGGCTGAAATTTGACCAACTGACTATGATGGTGCCACGTTGAAAGTCACTGAGCTCTTCAGTAAGCTCATTCTAATACCAATGTCCGTCTGTGGAGATTGCATGGCTGTGTGATCGAGTTTATGCAACTGTCAACAACGGGTGTGGCTGAAATAGCCAGATCCACTCATTTGAAGGGGTGTCACTATACTTTTGTATATCTTTGACCAACACATATATATCTTTGTATTCCAATCATGTGAAATCCATAGGCCTAATGAATTCATTTCAAATGACTCATATACATAGGACTGTAACTCAACTGTAAAATATTGTGTTAATTTTTTTGTTCAGCTAGAATAAGAAATGTATCCATTTGTCACAGATTGTGAATTATAATGCCTTGCTCTGGCCACTGTACACACTGAAAGTAATGCCTGTCCTCTGTTTCACTCTGCAGGAAATTGTTTCAATGTTTTTAGCTCTTTACACTTTGCATATAAGATCAAATGTTTAATATGAGGTGACAATTTAGAATGTCAACTTTTATTTGAGTGTAATTTCATACACACAGTGCATTTGGAAAGTTTTCATACCCCTTGACTTTTTCCACATTTTGTTACGTTACAGCCTTATTCGAAAATGTATTCAATTATTTTAATTTCTCATCAATCTACGCACAATACCCCACAAAACGTTTTTTTTTGTCAATTTGCAAATGTATTTAAAATAAAAACAGAAATACTAACAAAAGTATTCAGACTCTATGCTATGAGACTCGAAATGGAGCTAAGGTGCATCCTGTTTCCATTGATCATCCTTAATGTGTGTACAACTTGATTGGAGTCCACATGTGATAGATTCAATTGATTGGACCTGATTTGGAAAGGCACACACCTGTCTATATAAGTTTCGACAGTTGGCAGTGCATGTCAGAGCAGAAACGAAGCCATGAAGTCGAAGGAATTGTCCTTAGCGCTCCAAGACAAGATTGTGTAGAGGCACGGATCAGGGGAAAAATGTCTGCACCATTGAAGGTCCCAAACACCACAGTGGCCTCCATCGTTCTTAAATGGAGGAAGTTTTAAACCACCAAGACTCTTCCCAGAGCTGGTCGCCCAGGCAAACTGATCAATCGGGGAAGAAGGGCCTTGGTCAGGGGGGTGACCAAGAACCCGATGGTCACTCTGAGAGACCTCTAAAGTTCCTCTGTGGAGATGAGAGAACCTTCCAGAAGGACAACAATCTCTGCAGCACTCCAACAGTAGAGTGGCCAGACAGAAGCCACACCTAAATAAATGGCACATGATAGCCTTCGAGTTTGCCAAAAGGCAACTTAAGTACTCAGTCCATGAGAAACAAGATTCTCGGGTCTGATGAAACAAAGATCGAACTCTTTGGCCTGAATGCCAAGTGTCACATTTGGAGGAAACCTTGCACCATCCCTGTGGTGAAGCATTGTGGAGGAAGAATCATGCTGTGGATATGTTTTTCAGTGGCAGGGACCAGGAGACTAGTCAGGAACGAGGGAAAGATGAACAGAGCAAAGTAAAGATAGATCCTTAATGAAACCTGCTCCAGAGCGCTCAGGACCTCAGACTGGGGCGAAGGTTTACCTACAATCAGGACAATGACCTTAAGCACACAGCCAGGACAATGCAGGAGTGGCTTATGGACAAGTCTCAGCCAGAGATCGGGCTTAAACCCGATGGAACATCTATGGAGAGACCTGAAAATAGCTGTGCAGTGACGCTCCCCATCCAACCTGACAGAGCTTGGGAGGATCTGCAGAGAAGAATGGGAGAAGCTCCCCTAATACAGGTGTGCCATGCTTGTAGCGTCATAACCTGTAATCACTGCCAAATGTGCTTCAACAAGGTGCTGAGTAAAGGATCTGAACACGTATGTACATTTCAGTTTGAAATGTTTTATACATTTGCCAAAAACATAAAACCTGTTTTTTCTTCCTCAGGTTAGCAGTTGATGTTACTCTTCAATAACACAGACCCCAAAACAAATCAAAAAACACTATTTCCATTGATTTTAAATTCCCTCTTGACCGTTAGTCCTCTGTGTTGGGTATTATCTTAAAACATTCTTACAGACATTATAGTGTATTGTGAGTAGATTGATTAGGGGTAAAAAAAACAATTAAACATTTATTTTAAATAGGGCAAAGAAAATGTTGAAAAAGCCAAGGGTTCGGAATAATTTCAGAGTGCACTGTCTCTGTTTGACAGTTTAGAAACACATTATGTATCTATTCCCCCCAATTAAATCATTCATAAGTACTTGGACAACTTCGGCAATCAAACAGGCAAAAGGGCAGTAGAGAGAGAAAGTGGAGACGCAATTCAAAGGTTTAGACACAAGACGTATGTGGTAGGGTCTAAAGACTATCAGGGATTACAAAGGAAAAACCACCCACGTAACGGATACCGACGTCTTGCTCCGGGACATGTTTTCCAAGATGGCGCAGCAATAAAATATTTTTTTTTTCATCCCATGTAAATATTGTCTTTTTCATTTTTTTATTTACATTTCATTATATGTCAATATCTTTTTTTTCTTTTTTCGAAATAAATATACCTTCCTGAAACCTGCCTCACCCAATGTGGTACAGTTCTGCAATTTTTTAGACCTTATAACTGGAACCTCCATCAGAACCTCCATCAGCAGCTAGCCAGCTAATTAGCTACTAGCTATTTAGTCATTGTTAGCCACTGCTAGTGGCCTTTACCTTTAGCTCGGACTCCAGTCGCTTTAGCCCGTATAGGCACGGATAATACCTGCCAGTCTGCACAGCGCGATATCAGCCCTGAGCATCTTGGTCTGCTTTATATTCCCACTACATCACCTGATTATTGCGGAAAACTCCGGACCATTACGCCGGATCTTCGTAGCTAGCTAGTTGCTATTGTGGCTAACGCCCTTGTCCATAAGCATGCACCAGTTAGCCTTGAGCTTGTCTTGAGCTAGGCCCATCTCCTGGATAGCAAACAAAATAAACCAACTTCAATACCTCTCTTGCCAATTGGCCTTCACCCTTTGTCGACACAGAGCGCCTCCGATCCATCACGACTGGTCTACTGGTCTGCTGACGTAATTCGGCCAATGTGCTCTCCACCGGCCTCTGCGTCGCGGATGTTGGTGATGATCTTTCTGCTGCCCCGGCCTGCTAGCTTCCTGAACGCTGTGTCTTCCGCTCGCCTAGCATAGTAATCGACTACCAAACAGCTCCCTGTTTCATCTATTGCTGCTCATCACAGCTACACAGCTGATGCCTGCTGGACTGTTGATTAACACGGTACTTCTCTTTGTTTTGCTGTCAGCCCCAGCCTCGAACTCAGGCC
Organism: Oncorhynchus gorbuscha; assembly: GCF_021184085.1. Lineage (NCBI taxonomy): Eukaryota > Metazoa > Chordata > Actinopteri > Salmoniformes > Salmonidae > Oncorhynchus > Oncorhynchus gorbuscha. The sequence continues at coordinate 113,041,335 of NC_060173.1, read as the reverse complement.
CTGTGTGTAGCTAAGATAGCCCCCCCTTGTCCCACCCCCCACAAATGAGGAGACCGCACCTAGCTTAATTAACTGGCGACTCCAGAGATGCTACCTTTCTCATCGTCACTCAATGTCTAGGTTTACCCCTACTGTACTCGCACCTACCATACCCTTGTCTGTACACTATGCCTTGAATCTATCCTACCACGCCCAGAAATCTGCTCCTTATAGTCTCTGTTCCCAAAGTACTAGACAACCAGTTCTTTAGTCGTACCCTCATTTTACTCCTCCTCTGTTCCTCCGGTGATGTAGAGGTTAACACAGGCCATGTGCGGCCCCAGGCACTTTCATTTGTTGACTTCTGCAACCGTAAAAGCCTTTGGCTTCATACATTTTAACATCAGAAGCCTCCTCACTAAGTTTGCTTTCTTCACTTCTTTAGCAGTGATGTCCTAGCCGTGTCTGAATCCTGGCTTAGGAAGGCCACCAAATATTCTGAAATTACCATCCCCAATTACAACATTTTCTAGCAAGATAGAACTGCTAAAAGGGCTGATTTTTCCGCCCTGTGTTTTTGGGCATGACCATTTTGTGCCGGATTAAAGTGCATTGCTCCGAGAGGGTCTTCCATCACACCACCATTCTTCACCGGATTGGGTCAGCAATGAATCAGATGATGGAGAGGATGGACCGATGGGAGAGGAGTGGCCTTCCCACTTCTCCTCCAGCGCCTCCTCCACCAGCACCACCTACCTCTGCTTCAGCGTCCGGCTCCGGTGCCCTGTGTCTGGCGCTCCCCAGGTACTACAATGGGACGGCGGCTGTTTGTCAGGGGTTTCTCCTACAACTGGAGTTTTAACCTCTTGAGCGTGAGCGTCCTCGTCTCCTGTCTGACGTGGCAAGCCCTGGTGTGGGCCAACGCAGTGTGGAATGGCCCAGACTCGGCGAGGGATTACTACCCCGAGTTCACCCGTTTTCGACCACCAACCAGAGGGCCAAGCGGCGGGTGAACGGCTGTTCAACCTGCGACAGGAGACTTGGAGCGCGCAGGACTTTGCCCTAGTCTACTGTATTTTTTGTCAACACCACTCAGATATTGCTTTTCCTAATATGTATATATTTCTTTATTCCATTCATTTACTTTTGATTTGTGTGTATTATTATGAATTGTTAGATACTACTGCACTGTTGGAGCTAGGAACAAAGAATTTCCCTAAACCAGCAAGAGCATCTACTAAATATATCTATGTGACCAATACATTTTGATTTGATTTTGTAGTGTATTAATAATTCAGATCAGATGGACATTTTTAAAGTCTATAGAATGAGACCATTTTGATTGTATTTGCTATAGGCGTGTACACCATGAACTTATGCTATCTCATCTACTTCCCTAATGCAACTTTCCTACACAGTTGCCTGCTGATGTGTGTGGTGCCATCATGTGTCCTGAGGTTGTGGAATATGTTCCAAACTGAGCAGTGACATCAACCAAACCATTTAGTCTGCACAGTCATCATATTTCCCATATAAAATAGCCTTTGATGGACCAAAACATCACCCATACTATATTTTCCCCATTAAAATGCTTAGTTGAGTAAATGTACCATATCTCTCATGTATGGTTGAATGACAGGCTATGTGGGCACACCAACATCCAATCCTGTCATACATTATATCATGTTTTCACAAATGATTTGTTTAACCATCCGTTTGTTCATTTCTGTGCTCACTTGTGCAAGTTTTACTGGTGGTGGTGGTTTGCTGGTGTGTGTGTGTGTGTGTGTGTGTGTGTGTGTGTGTGTGTGTGTGTGTGTGTGTGTGTGTGTGTGTGTGTGTGTGTGTGTGTGTGTGTGTGTGTGTGTGTGTGTGTGTGTGTGTGTGTGTGTGTGTGTGTGTGTGTGTGTGTGTGTGTGTGTGTGTGTGTGTAGAGAGACGCTGGGGAGGGGAGTTTCTGTCAGTAGCTCAGGGATAAATAGAGAGGCAGAGTTCAGAGTTTGTCAGAAGGCGGACCTGACATGGTCACATACAGGACCAAGCAGGAGCAGCTGGACCTCAGCATTTTGACACTTTATTACAAATGGAGAAATATGAAGATGTTCAATACTGTTTTCAAGACGGAAACTCTTCTTGCAGAAAGGCTTTGCTATCGACATCTATCTACATAACACTGTACATCTTCTTCTCATTGATTTCAGCAGTGACAGTACTTTTGAACGTACTGGTGATCATCTCCATCTCTCACTTCAAGCAGCTCCACACTACAACCAACCTGCTCATTCTCTCTCTGGCTGTGTCAGATCTCCTGGTGGGACTGATTGCGATACCAGTAACGACTGTAGCAATAATGGAATCATGCTGGGATTTTGGGGAATATTTCTGTGTGTTTCATATCTACATAGATGTTTTGTGTACTTCTTTATCTCTGGGCAATATGGTCTTGATATCTATTGACCGTTATGTTGCTGTGTGTGATCCCTTATTGTACCACTCTAAAATAACAATAACAAGAATGATGTGTTGTATATTCATTACCTGGTGTTGTTGTATCATATACCGTGCTGCTATTATAAAAAACTTTGTAAATGTACAGGTGCCGAGTAGGTGTTTGACAGAATGTTTTATTTTTGAAGGAATAACCTGGGGTAATATCATTGACGTTGTATTTACAATGGTTGTCCCGTGCTCTGTTATTATAACACTTTATTTGAAAATCTTTGTGGTGGCCAGATCACAGGCCAGAAAGGTATTTTCAAAAGAGGCTGTCAGTGTGTCAGGTGTTAAAACTATTCAGGCAAATAAGTCTGAGAGAAAAGCAGCAAAAACTCTGTCTATTGTTGTTGTCAACTATTTCATTTGTTGGATTCCATTTCTATGTTGTTCTTTCTTTCATTTGTCTTTTTTTAGAGACAATTTATCATTCATCATTGGTTTTCTGCCACTTGTTAATTCCTTAATTAATCCAATCATTTATGCTTTCTTTTATCCTTGGTTCAAAGTGACAGCTAAACGTATTTTAAATCTGAAATGAAGGTGTTCATAGTTCCTATAATTGTATTCCCTCGGTAGGCCAACATAGGTTTGATATAGTTTTGTAATACAATTGTTGTAATTATTTATTCCATGAAACAACACACTGACATTACTTATCTCAGTGTTGTCATCATAGATACATGTGGTGTTGTTACAGAATGATTTGTCTGAATTGGAATGGAATGACTTGGAGGAGGGATAAAGACATAAGCTTGTTTTATAAAATATATTGTAGTCATTGTGGATTGTATACTACAAATACCTAAGGCTGTGGTTTTTCCTTGTTATTTAATGATACATAGTATGTAAGTATTCTAAAAGTACATTCCCAGGACAACATGAGTCATTCTATATGTTGTTTAACATCTCCCTCTAGTGGCTCAATTGTGACACAACGTCTTCATCCTGTGTTGTTAAGTTGAAATGTACTATACTGCTTATCAGATAAGGTCTAAGTCTATCTCAGTGGTGTATTGTATAAGTAGTTGATTTTAAAATGTTCGAAAATGCAATTATGTGTAACACTTTATAGTAACATTCAGTAATGAACCATTTGTAAGGCATTTAGAGTTTGCTCACCATTTAATATTAAGGCCACATTTGTAAAATGTTACTTATCTTGGTATTCTCACATTTATAAATAACTTCTACAGTATATATATTAATTATTCAACACAACAGCCCAGGAGACTGTAGCAGACACTTCAACCTCAACATACTGGTATGAACACTACCAAACTCTCACTACTTCACTGCTGACAGGTCAGGGGTCACACCAGAGCACCTCTCAGAAGCTGTTGAGTGTGAATGAATATGGAGATTGGGTAAACACTAAATCATTTATAATGTATAACAATGTATATTCATAAAGATGTTTATTAAATGTCTATATCTATGAACCACGACCATTTATTTTGCAGATCTCTTATCTCAAGTAAGGACTATTCGTACGTTCTAATCATTTATAAATGTTTTGAACAGGGACCAGTGTAATTCATCACAAAAGATGGACATGCAATTGGTAGACATTCCAGCAGTCCCGGATGCTCCTTAAGTTCTCAAAATGACCTAGAACAAATCAATGGTTAAACAACAAGCACACAACACAGAGGATGTTAAAGGAAATATATTGAACATTTTATTAGTAGTAGTGTGCTGAAGAAATAAGTGTTTGTCTGAAAATGAAGAATTCTTGTTGTTCAGTGACTGATTTCAGTCACTCAGTGGCTCAATTGTTGACACAACGTCTTCATCAAGTAAAAGTTAATGGTCAAAAAATGTGTTTATTCAATGTTATCGGGTGTAACGAAATGTTTATGCATCTATTTGTACAGTGCAGAAAAAAAAACTGGAAAAACTAAAGCAAAGTTTAAAAAAACGTTTTAATGTTAAGTTTTACACCCACTGGGCACATTTGTAAGGAATTTACATTCTGCTCACTTTTTAATATTACACCCCATTTTGTGTAATGTTATTCATCTAGTTATTCTCACATTTATAAATAACTACTACAGTTACACATGAATTATTCAGCACAATAGTGCAGGAGACCACAGCAGACACTTCAATGTCAACATACTGGTGTATGAACAGTACCACTACTACTCTCTACATCACTGCTGCCAGGTCAAGGGTCACACCAGAGCAGCTCTCTAAGATGCTGTTTACTCTGAAGGAATATAGAGATTGCGTATCACACTAAATAATTTATATTTGATTAGTAAAATTTATTCATTTGTCATTAATCCAATATTTATTTTAGTTAACTGGTTTTCACATAATTATAAACGACTTTTATAGTACACATTCAGAAGATCATTCCAAAGATGTTAAATAAATGTATTTTTACCATTTAATACTCATTAGTAAAGTAGTTTTGCTGTCACTAATCTAAAATAAAGACTATTCTTTATAAATGTTTTGAACAGTGAACAGTGTAATTTATCACATAAAAATGGACATGCTATTGGTAGACATTCCAGCAGTACCTGATGCACCTAAAGTTTTTATTCAATGGTTAAACAATAAGACAGTCACAGAGGATCTGAAATATATTGAACATTTTATTCCAAAAACACACTGTCCTAATAGTGTGCTGAAGGAAGTAACGTGTTTGTGTGAAAATTATAACATTCTTGTTTGTTGGCCCTGAGAATCTAAACCAAAGTGTGGATAACAGTCACTCATTAGAGCAGTTCATAGACTGTTTACAGGGTAATAAAACCAATATCTACATACATAATTTAACTGAACATTACATTTGAAGGGTTACAACCTTTAATACACTACAAGTGAAGCTGTCATATACAATTCATATACAAAATGCAGGAGTGAAGAGGACAGTTGAAAAACAGTTTTACTGCAGAGTTTTACACCGACTGGGCCAACACTGGTTGAATCAACATGGTTGTTTTTTCATCCAAAATAGAGTTGACATTGAATTCATGTCTGTGCCCAGTGGGCAGGGATTGCTTTCAGTATGTGCTGTGGCCATAGGATGGTGGTTGGTCAAGGGTAATTTCAGTGTAGGAAAGGATGAAACAACGTCTGTAGAACCAGTAAGTACAGATAGTAGTATATATCCCCTCACACAGTCCCCTCAGCCGGACAACTTTCTCATGGCTTCTGGAGGGAATGCTGTAGGAATGCTCAACCGTTGTCACTCATTCAGCCGACAGAAACTTTCAACCAGTTCTCCATATTAAGTAGCGAGTCGGAGTCAGAGGCCGAGCCTTCTCTGGTCTCTACTCCTCCCGTTACAGTAAGTGTTTAGGACTACCTTATTGCTGTATGTAAGTCGCTCTGGATAAGAGCGTCTGCTAAATGACTTAAATGTAATGTAATGTTACAGGGTCTGAGACGCCGAAGCCTCTGACCATTAGCTCTGACAAATTGAAAACCCTAATCATTGGAAACTCCATTACCCGTTGTATTATACTTAAAACGAATCATCCAGCAATCATACACTGTTTACCAGGGGGCAGGGCTACCGACGTTAAGGCTAATCTGAAGATGGTGCGGGCTACAGCTAAAAGTGGCGAGTTTAGAGAGTATAAGGATATTGTTATCGGCACCAACGATGTTAGGATGAAACAGTCAGAGGTCACCAAGCGAAACATAGCTTCAGCGTGTAAATCAGCTAGAAAGATGTGTCGGCATCGTGTAATTGTCTCTGGCCCCCTCCCAGTTAGGGAGAGTGAGCTCTACTGTCACGTCCTGACCTAAGTTCCTTTTTTTTATATCCTTCCTGTTTGGCCCTGTCCGGGGGTGTCCTCGGATGGGGCCACAGTGTCTCCTGACCGCTCCTGTCTCAGCCTCCAGTATTTACACTGCAGTAATTTATGTGTCGGGGGGCTATGGTCAGTTTGTTATATCTGGAGTACTTCTCCTGTCCTATTCGGTGTCCTGTGTGAATCTAAGTGTGCGTCCTCTAATTCTCTCCTTCTCTCTTTCTTTCTCTCTCTCTCTCGGAGGACCTGAGCCCTAGGACCATGCCCCAGGACTACCTGACATGATGACTCCTTGCTGTCCCCAGTCCACCTGGCCGTGCTGCTGCTCCAGTTTCAACTGTTCTGCCTTATTATTATTCGACCATGCTGGTCATTTATGAACATTTGAACATCTTGGCCATGTTCTGTTATAATCTCCACCCGGCACAGCCAGAAGAGGACTGGCCACCCCACATAGCCTGGTTCCTCTCTAGGTTTCTTCCTAGGTTTTGGCCTTTCTAGTGAGTTTTTCCTAGCCACCGTGCTTCTACACCTGCATTGCTTGCTGTTTGGGGTTTTAGGCTGGGTTTCTGTACAGCACTTTGAGATATCAGCTGAAGTAAGAAGGGCTATATAAATAAATTTGATTTGATTTGATTTGAACAGTGTTAAGAAATTAATTCCACTTATGAATCAAGTCCCCCCCTCCCCCGTTTTGAAGAAGTTGTAAGTATTTGGACAACTTCACTTGTAGTGTATGTGGCAAAGAAGGGGGTCGAGTGATAAGTGGCAGATATGTGAGAGCAGAGCTAATAAACGGGCTCTGCCCGATCACTAAAATGGCCACCCCTGTCAGAACTACAGATCACAAAATGGCCGACCACCAAAACTACAAGTCCCAGAAGCAAGGGGAACCCTCAGAAGGTGGAGCCGACTCACAGATAAAGGGTCAAGAAAAACCAGGAAGAGGAAGAGAGAGTGCTGGAAGGAGCTATGAACAATAGAGAAAGAGACTATAGAGATTGGCTGGATTTACCGTGTATGAGCTGGATTGTTTGGACTTACCTGTTGGCGTTTTGACCTGGACCTACCGAGAACCCGATTCGTGTACCGAACCCTGCTATCCTTGACCTCGCCTACGGCCTGGGTGGACCAGGACGGAGAAACAAACACACAGGTACTGTCCTGTTCGAAAGAACTCTCATTCTTGGGTGATTTGGTGACAGTTTACCACTTAATTTGTGACAAACGCTCCTAACCTTGAAGAGGTTTGCCACACGTGGTGGAGGATGTGGGTATGGACTAACATACCACTGGTTAGGTAGAAGGAAAAAAATAAATAAATGTTCAGTTAGCACTCCAAGGGGAGTCAGGTTTTTTTTGTTTTGGCTTTGTTTGGTTAGGACAGTTTTTCAGGAAAATGAGTATGGAGGGAGCCATACAGGCCCTGTTACAAGCGGCGGCAGCCCAACAAGAGGCAACTAGAGCTCAACAGATAGTTCATCATAATGCAATGCAAATGTATCAGGACACGTTACAGATCCAGCACCGCACCAACCAGCTGCTCATAGAAGAGCAAGAGAGAAACACCCGGGAGTTAAGAGAAGGCCTAAAGGGGCTAGCGGACCAAATTGGGGCTCAATTACCAGCTGCAAATACCCAGAGGAGGGCCAATCATTTTCTTCAAAAAATGACAGCGCAGGATGATGTGGAAGCATATCTTACCACCTTCGAAAGGACGGCAGAGAGGGAGAAGTGGCCGAAAGAAGAATGGGCAGGGCTTCTGGCACCATACCTGGCAGGGGACGCTCAAAAAGCGCATTTCGACCTGGAGTTGAAAGAAGCACAGGATTACGATAAACTAAAGGGGGAGATCATGACTAGACTGGGAGTGACCGATACCGTGAGGGCACACCGCTTCCACCAGTGGTCCTACCGACCGGGACAACCCCCACGAACACAGATGTTCGACTTGATTCACCTGGCACGGAAATGGTTGCGACCAGAGACCCGGTCATCCGCCGAGATTGTCGAGACCATCGTACTCAACCAGTTTCAGCGAGGTCTACCCCAAGAAGTGAGACGATGGGTTGGCCAGAACGAGGTATTTTCCGCCGACCATCTCGTGGGCCTGGTTAAACGGTATTGTACGGCAAGAACAGCTGAGCAGGCACAGGAGGAAAGATTCCCGTTCCCCAGGCATGGGCGAACCAGCGGACAGGGTAAGGCTGTCCCAACATATAGAGGGGGAAGAGAGCAGCGTGGGGCCATGAGGAAAGAATCAGAATCAGGCCAAGACACTAAGGGAAAAAAACGGAAACCGGGACTGGGTGTCGAGGGGGTCTCCCCCCCGAACCCCTATTATCTGTTACAATTGTAATCAACCAGGACATATTGCAGCCTATTGCCCTATTAAGGAAGAGCCAATGCAATGTAACCTCGGTGAAAATGAAGATGATATACGGTATGCATGTCCTGTTGTAACCACTGTACTTGAAAGATCAAGAAACAAACATATGTGCAGGGTGAAGATTGAAGGGAAAGAGGTTGAAGCACTGCTGGATTCCGGCAGTATGCTAACCCTGGTCGTTGCAGGCCTAGTGCCGAATCATAAACTGGATACAAGACAGGATATCAGTGTTACATGCATTCATGGGGATACCAGTCTGTACCCCACGGCCTTAGTGAGCATACAGGACGGTCTGCTGGATTATGAGGTCGGCGTGGTCCCAAAGATGCCATATGATGTAATATTGGGTAGAGACTTTCCTAACTTTGCGAAGTTAGGCCACAAGAATGGCATATTTGAGAATCCAACAACCCTTACCAAGCAGGAAGAAGCATGGGGCCTTCAACCAAAGCCAAGAAAAGAGGTCTCCCAGGGGACAACATTACAGGTGCTAGTAGGAGAGGAGGAGGATGAAGTGGCAAACCTCGCTGATGACGAACAGCCCGGTACTAGTGGGGCTGGGGTCGATCTGAATCCAGAGGACGACGATATAGAACCAGCAGACCTGGCAGAGTCCGTGACTAATTTTGGGACGGCCCAAAACCAGGATCCAACCCTGCAACAAGCCAGAGCAGATGTGCAGGTCGTAGATGGTACTCCCATAAATGGTGGGATGATGCCTAATAGTTTTCCCCACTTCATCATGAAAAAGGATTTGGTGTACAGAGTCTCGAAAATAGGGGTTGATGTGGTGGAAAAGTTGTTGGTTCCCACTCGGTACCGGAGGACAGTACTGGATCTAGCTCATGGGCACATTCTGGGTGGACACCTTGGTATCGATAAAACCCGAGACCGGATTGTAAGGAGGTTTTACTGGCCAGGAATTCAAGCTGAAGTGGCTCGGCATTGTGGAGAGTGCCCGGAGTGCCAGTTAACAGCTCCCCGACCAGCTTTTAGAAGCCCGTTAGTGCCACTCCCCATAATCAAAACGCCATTTGAGAGGATAGCGATGGATTTAGTGGGCCCACTACCCAAATCCGCCAGAGGGCACCAATAAATTCTGGTCATTCTAGATTATACCACTCGCTACCCAGAAGCCATTCCCCTTCGGACGATGACTTCCAAAAATATCGCAAAGGAATTAGTGCTCTTGTTCACCAGGGTAGGGGTTCCAAAGGAGATCCTTACCGACCAGGGGACCCCCTTTATGTCCCGCCTTATGGTGGACCTTTGTAAACTGTGGCAGGTGAAACAGTTGAGGACATCGGTTTACCATCCTCAGACATCCTCAGAGATTCAACCGAACCCTGAAGGCAATGCTCAGGAAGGTAATCGATAAGGATGGGAAAAACTGGGATTGCATGTTGCCGTATCTGATGTTTGCCATTAGAGAGGTTCCTCAAGCCTCGCTGGGGTTTTCTCCCTTTGAGCTGGTATATGGGAGGCATCCCCGGGGAATCTTAGACATCGCCCGGAAAACCTGGGAGCACCAATCCACCCCGTATACTAGTGTCATTGAGCACGTCACGGCAATGCAAGACAGGATAGCCACAGTCATGCCCATCGTCAGAGAGCACATGAGACAAACACAAGAGCACCAGCGGCACACTTATAACCAGCAGGCTACCCTGAGGGAATTTCAACCGGGAGATAAGGTGTTAGTGCTGATCCCCACAGTAGAGTGTAAACTACTAGCCACATGGAAAGGGCCATATGAAGTACTGGAGAGAATAGGAGAAGTCAATTATCGGATCCAACAGCCAGGTCGACGGCCCCAGGAGCAGATTTATCAAATAAACCTGTTAAAAGCATGGAGAGAGAGAGAAACACTAATGGTCACATACCCCACACACATTCAGGAGACAGCCGAAGTAAATATTTCACCCACTCTGACCCCCAGGGCCAAAGAAAGACAGCCTTTGCAACACCTGACGGTTTGTTTCAATACACCGTCATGCCATTCGGCTTACACGGGGCCCCAGCAACCTTTCAACGGCTCATGGACAAAGTCCTAAAACCGCACAAGGCATACGCCGCAGCTTATTTAGATGACGTGGGGATCTACAGCCCAGATTGGGAATCCCACTTACCCCGGGTACAGGCAGTGTTAGATGCCCTTAGAAAGGCAGGGCTCACGGCAAACCCTGCCAAGTGTTACGTGGGGTTAGAGGAAACAGAGTATCTGGGATACACTGTGGGAAGAGGGTTAATCAAACCCCAACATAAGAAGGTGAAGGCAATTAGAGAATGGCCGAAACCAGTAAATAAGAAGCAGGTCCGAGCCTTCCTAGGGCTGACCGGTTACTACCGGAAGTTCATCCCAAGTTATGCCACAGTGGCCGCCCCACTTACCGACATGACTAGAGCTAGAGGGCCAAACATGGTCAAATGGGATGAAAAGGCCACCAAAGCATTTAGGACATTACAGGAGGCTCTCTGTTGTAACCCAGTGCTGGTGGTACCAGACTTTGAGAGAGAGTTTGTGGTTCAGACGGATGCCTCAGAGGTCGGCTTGGGAGCAGTGCTATCCCAAGAGGTAGAAGGGGTGGAACACCCCATCCTGTTTTTAAGCAGGAAGCTGGAACCACGGGAAACCAACTACTCAGTCGTTGAGAAAGAGGCGCTGGCAGTAAAGTGGGCTCTAGAAAGCCTGAAGTACTACCTGCTGGGGCGCCACTTCACCCTCATCAGTGACCATGCCCCACTCACCGGGATGCATAGGGCTAAAGAGAAGAACGCTCGGGTGATGCGGTGGTTTTTGAGTCTCCAACCGTTTCATTTTGACTTGAAACACAGAGCAGGGAAGGAAATGGGAAACGTGGATGGGTTATCCCGCATGCATGCATATTTTGCTGTGATAGCCCGACCTAGAGGGTCGGATCTAGGGGGAGAGATATGTGGCAAAGAAGGGGGTCAAGTGATAAGTGGCAGATATGTGAGAGCAGAGCTAATAAACGGGCTCTGCCCGATCACTAAAATGGCCACCCCTGTCAGAGCTACAGATCCGACCGCCAAAACTACAAGTCCCAGAAGCAAGGGGAACCCTCAGAAGGTGGAGCCGACTCACAGATAAAGGGTCAAGAAAAACCAGGAAGAGGAAGAGACTTGGACTTACTTGGTGGCGTTTTGACCTGGACCTACCGAGAACCCGATTCGTGTACCGAACCCTGCTATCCTAGACCTCGCCTACGGCCTGGGTGGATCAGGACGGAGAAACTAACACACAGGTACTGTCCTGTTCGAAAGAACTCTCATTCTTGGGTGATTTGGTGACAGTTTACCACTTAGTTTGTGACAAACGCTCCTAACCTTGAAGAGGTTTGCCACATGTATTAAAGGTAGTAACCTTTTAAATGTAATGTTCAGTTAAATTATGTATGTAGATATTGTTTCCCTTACCCTGTAAGCAGTCTATGAACTGCTCTAATGAGTGACTGCAACAATCCCTCACCTACTGTTTTAGGGGGAGAGCAATTCTTTATGAGGTCATCATATCTCATCATTGTACCGACAGATATAGCCCATTGAATATCACCGTAGAATAGGCATAAAATGCATCCTCCAATTGCAACATCTGCCTATGCCAAAGCACAGGTCTTTTGTCTCAAGAAAAATGTATATTTGTAATGCCGTTGCAGACAGTTAGGCATACCTCAGTTCAAAATAGGCCATCACTGTCAATGGTGAATGATAATTGTTCACGTTTTTCAGGTGAAATGTTCTAACTGCATGTCACGGTTTTCTTCCCGGGAAGGAGAGGCGGACCGCAGCGTGGTTAGGGTTAAATAATTTTTAATCAAGACTAATACCGAGAAAACACTACAAATATACAAAACAATAAATGTGAAAACCGAAACAGTTCTGTGTGGTGAAACAAACACAGACACAGAAACAACCACCTACAAAACAGGCTACCTAAATATGGTTCCCAATCAGAGACAATGACTAACACCTGCCTCTGATTGAGAACCATATCAGGCCAAACACAGAAACAGACAAACAGACATCCAACATAGAATGCCCACTCAGATCACACCCTGACCAAACAAAACATAGAAACATACAAAGAAAACTATGGTCAGGGTGTGAAACTGCATGCCAATCATTTGATGTCAATCTGTTTCATGGGAATATGCATATGGATCTTCTTGAATTATTATATTTGAATATTTACTTAGTGTTTTGTTTTTGTGGAATTTTGTGGTAATTAACTATAATTAATTTAGAATTGATTAGAATAACATTTCCAGACATATTTTTACTCGTTATATTCTCCCCCGCACTATGACGGTACTACATCCCTGTACACTCTAAAAATTAGAGGTTCAACAAGGGTTCTTCTAAGATCCTCTAAGTTCTTTCAAGAACATCAGGGTTTTTGGCACCGAAAATGGCCCCCAAAAGGTTCTTCCAAGAACCCCATAGGAGGTGGGATTCACAGAGGAACCTCCTTAGTTGGTGGGACTTCTTGCTGGAACCTAACTGTCCAACTGAAACATATGGATTTTAATTTGAAAGGACAGTAGGTGCAGCCACTTAACAGAAAAATGTCAAGATCTCCTCAGTTTAAGGTAAGGTTTGTCCCATGTATGATCAAAATTGATATTGTTTTATGATGATACCATGTATCTTTTCATATTCGTACAAATATTTCTAAAACCGAGATTGGACACAATTCAATGGATATGAATCAACAGAGGTAAGAATATCTATACTATAATAATTATGTTGAAGGCTAGATGTATTGGGTGCAGATGAATGAGCTGCTCACTTTTGTGTCTGCGTTCGAAGGTATCAGGAGGAATATAAAGGTATGTCTATTGGTATGTTATGCAGATCACATTTACCATCCTCCTCCATTAAATATTCAATGAATATCCCATAGGCTATGAGGTAAACTCCCAGCAGAGCCCAAAGTCCAATGGGTATATCCTGTGGCGTGTTGATGTTAATATGTTGACTATTTAAAAATGGTGAAAGCCCTCAATGGGGCTGCCCATGACAAAACAGGCCTCCCCATCAAAATCCATCCTTAAGCTGGAGATAGCTATTTTTTGGCACAGGCTGCATTTCAATCCCCCGCATCCACCGATGTCACTTCTGCGGCCTCGCTACAGCGGTGTTTGTCAGGTCAGGAGACATCCCGAAAATCGGTCTTTTCATTACAATGTCAATTACAATTTCATTACGGTTTGGACTACAAACTAATATAACCCCACCATCGATAACTAAGACTCTCACAAACACCTACATTGCAGAGAGATTTACAGAATTGTTTTAGTGTCATATCTGTAACTTTTCAGTGATTGGTTGATCCATTTTATACTACACAAAGACAACAGTTTTCCAAACGAATCCAATCTACTAGTAATTTAATTTATTTAACCCGTTACTGAGATGGTTGTTCCAGTTGAGATTATTGAGGTAGTAGCAGTATTAAGTCTTCTCTACCCTGGCAATCATTCTGAATGAAGGTTGTGGGTAATTAAAGGGTAATAAGGCTGGTGGAACTCTGCGTAGAGGGTTCTAGAATGAACCCTCCAAAGATTCTAAACTGAGACATGGAATTGTTTTAAGATACAGGAGGGTGGTTTTGTATGACGCCTACAAGACTCACGAAACTCGCCTCAAGGTAACCCCATACCAGTTTTTTTTTTAAAATTAATTGAAGTATGGAAATATTTTAGTGTCAACAAATATATATAGGACAGACAATTCAAAACAGTCCAAAAATAAATCAAAAGGAAGTATCTGTTTTACCATGTATACGGTGCATTGAAAAAATATTCAGACTCCTTTACATTTTCAACATTTTGTTACATTACAGCTTTATCATAAAATTGATACATAGTATGAACATCTGAAAACAATTCCATGTCTCAGTTTATAATTTTTGGAGGGTTCATCCTAGAACCCTCTATGTAGAGTTCCACCAGCATTATTACCCTTTAATTACCCACAACCAGCTGTTCTGGAAGACTGTTGTAATGAACTTCATCTGCTGTTAGAAGAGAGGCAGACCGAAATGCAGCGTGTAGGTTACTCATGACCTTTAATAAAGATAAAGCGGTACATGAAATAATAGAAAATACAAAAACAACAAACAAGTGAAACAAATTACAGCCTATCTGGTGACTAACACAAAGACAGGTACAATCACCCACGAACTACAACGCGCACTCAGGCTACCTAAATACGGTTCCCAATCCGAGACAACTAGAATCAGCTGACTCCAATTAGGAATCGCCTCAGGCAGCCAAGCCTAACTAGACACACCCCTAATAATACACACTCCCAATTAATACAAACCCTAATACGAAATACAACATATAAACCCATGTCACACCCTGGCCTACCCAAACATATAACAAAAACACAAGATACAATGACCAAGGCGTGACAACTGTGTGATTGCTATCTTTGCAGCCGATGGTCATGTCTCACGTCAACATCATTATCCCAGAAACCCTAGACCCACACCAATTTGCCTTCCGCTCCAACAGATCCAAAGATAATGCAATCTCTATTGCACTCCACACTGCCCTTTCCCACCTGGACAAAAGGAACACCTATGAGAATGCTATTCATTAACTACAGTTCAGTGTTCAACACAATAGTGCCCTCAAAGCTCTTCACTAAACTAAGAACCCTGGGAATAAACACCTCCCTCTGCAACTGGATCCAAGACTTCCTGATGGGCTGCCAAAAGGTTTTAAAGGTAGGTAACAACACATCCACCACGCTGATCCTCAACACAAAGGCCTCTCAGGGGTGCGTACTCAGTCCCCTCCTGTACTCCCCTTTCACTCATGACTGCACAGCTTGGTATGACTCCAGCACCATTAAGTAGACCTGACCACCGACACCAAAGAGACAGCATATAGGGAGGAGGTCAGAGTCCGTGTGGTTAAAAGACAACAACCTCTCCCTCAACGTTATCAAGACAAAGAAGATGGTTGTGGACTACAGGAAAAAGAGGACCGAGCACACCCCCATTGTCATCGACTGGGCTGCAGTGGAGCAGGTTGAGAGCTTCAAGTTCCTTGGTGTCCACGTCACCAACGAACTAACATGGTCCAAGCACGCCAAGACAGTCATGAAGAAGACACGACAAAACCTATTGTCCCCCTCAGGTGAATATTTGGCATGAGTCCTCAGATCCTCCAAAAGGTTCTACAGCTACACCAGAGAGAGCATCCTGACTGGTTGCATCACTGCCAGGTATGGCAACTGCTCGGCCTCTGACCGCAAGGCACTACAGAGGGTAGTGCGAACGGCCCAGTACATCACTGGGGCCAAGGTTCCTGCCATTCAGGACCTCTGATGTTGGACGATTAGGCCTGGTTTACAGTCGGCGTTCCAATTCATCCCAAATGTGCTCGATGGGGTCGAGGTCAGGGCTCTGTGCGGTCCGGTCAGGTTCTTCCACACAGATCTCAAAAAAACAGTTCTTTATGGACCTCACTTTGTGCACGGTGGCTTTTTCATGCTGAAACAGGAAAGAGCATTTCCCAAACTGTTGCCACAAAGTCTAGAATGTCAGTGTATGCTGTAGTGTTAAGATTTCTCTTCACTGGCACTAAAGGGGCCTAGTTCAAACAATGAAAAACATCCCCAGACCATTATTCCTCCTCCACCAAACTCAAACCAATTTCATGAAGTTCCCGATGAACAGTCCTTGTGCTGACGTTGCTTCCAGAGGCAGTTTGGAACTTGGTAGTGAGATGTGCAACCGAGGAAAGAGGATTTTTACTCGCTACGTGCTGGAGCACTCGGCCTTCCCGTTCGGTGAGGTTGTGTGGCCTACCACTTAGCGGCTTAGTCATTGTTGCTCCTAGACGTTTCTTTTTCAAAACAACAGCCCTTACAGTTGACCAGGGCAGCTCTAGCAGAGCAGAAACTTGACGAACTGACTTGTTGGAAATGTGGCATCCTATGAAGGTGCCACATTGATAGTCACTTAGCTCTTCAGTAAGACCATTCTACTGTTTGTCTATAGAGATTGCAAGGCGGTGGGCTCAATTTTATATACCTGTCAGCAAGTGTCAGCTGTGTCACAAGTGTCAGCTGTCAGCAAGTGTCACCTGTCAGCAACAATCAAAACTGTTCGCTGCTCTGGCCCCCCAATGGTGGAACAAACTCCCTCACGACGCCAGGACAGCGGAGTCAATCACCACCTTCCGGAGACACCTGAAACCCCACCTCTTTAAGGAATACCTAGGATAGGATAAGTATTCCCTCCCCCCCCCCCTTTAAGATTTAGATGCACTATTGTAAAGTGACTGTTCCACTGGATGTCATAAGGTGAATGCACCAATTTGTAAGTCGCTCTGGATAAGAGCGTCTGCTAAATGACTTAAATGTAAATGTAAATGCAACCGGTGTGGCTGTAATAGCCAGTTCAACTAATTTGAAGGGGTGTCCCGATACTTTTTCAAATACAGTATATCTGTGACCAACAGATGCATATCTGTATTCCCAATCATGTTAAATCCATAAATTGGGGCCTGACACATTTTTTTAAATTGACTGATTTCCTTATATGACTGTAAATCAGTAAAATATTCCAGTAAAATATTGAATTATACTGCCTTTGGCGACTGCAAATACTGAAGTAATCCCTGTCCTCTATTTCACTCTGCAGTGTCCATATCAAAAGTGCTTTACTCCAGCACTTTGGATATGGGGGCAACCTTATAGAATGTCAGATTTTATTTGAGGGTATTTTCATACATACAGTGCATTTGTAAAGTATTCAGAACCCCTGGCTTTTTACACATGTTGTAACATTACAGCCTAAATATTTTTTTCTCTCCTCAATCTATACACAAAATTCCCCAATATAGTTTTTTATAAATGTTTCCAAATGTATTAAAAATAAATACAGAAATACCTTATTTACATAAGTATACAGACCCTTTGTTATACAACACGAAATTGAGCTAAATAGGATCCTGTTTCCATTGATCATCCTGGAGATGTTTCTACATCTTGATTGGAGTCCACCTGTGGTAGATTCAATTGATTGGACATGATTTGGGCTCACTATTGGACTAGTGGTCTAAGGCACTGCATTTCAGTGCTAGATGTGTCACCACAGACACCCTGGTTCAAATCCAGCTGTATCACAACTGGTTGTTATTGGAAGTCCAATAGGACGGCACACAATTGTCCCAGTATCCTCTGCCTTTTGATGGTGTAGGCTGTCATTGTAAAAAAAATATTTGTTATTCACTGACTTACCAAGTTAAATAAAATCACTTCTTGGAAAGTATTTCACTGCACCCACAATAACATTGCTAAACATGTGTATGTGACCAATAAAATGTGATTTGATTTTGTAGTGTATTAAAGGTAGTAACCCTTGAAACGTAATGTTCAGTTAAATGATGTATTTAGATATTGGTTCCATTACCCTGTCAGCAGTCTATGAACTGCTCTTAGTCTGTGCCGCTCTGACATTGCTCATCCATATATTCATATATTCTTAATTCCAGTCTTTTACTTAGATTTGTTTGTATTAGGTATTTGTTGTGAAATTATTAGATATTACTTGTTAGATATTGCTGCACTGTCAGAACTAGATGCACAAGCATTTCGCAACACCCGCAATAACATCTGCTAAACACATGTTTGTGACAAATAACATTTGATTTGATTACTAATGAGTGACTGCAATCCACACTTTGGTTTTGATAGTCACTGCCAACACACAAGAATGTTATTATTTTCAGTTATAGATGTTAGCATCCTTCAGCACACTACTACAACAATCTGACTGTTTTGGAATAAAATGTTCAGTATTTTTCCTTTAACATCCTCTGTGTTGTGTCCATTGATATGTTCTAGGTCATTTTGAATCTTTAAGGAGCATCCGGTAGTACTGGAATATCTACCAACAGCATGTCCATCGTTTTGTGATAAATTACACTGGTCACTGTTCAAAACATTTATAAAGTATTAAAAAAGTCTGAATAGTCCTCACTTTAGATTAGGGACTGCAATACAACTAATGATCAGTTAATGGTTTATACGTTAATTTATTAAACATCTGATGAGAGATCATAAAAAATCATTATTACATACTGTAAAAGTTGTTTATCAATGTGTGAATAAAACTGGAAACACTTATCTCCCTCACTAGCTTTAAGCACCAACTGTCAGAGCAGCTCACATATTACTGCACCTGTACATAGCCCACCTATAATTTAGCCCAAACAACTACCTCTTTTCCTAGTGTATTTATTTTATTAATTTATTTATTTTGCTCATTTGCACCCCATTATTTTTTATTTCTACTTTGCACATTCTTCCATTGCAAAACTACCATTCCAGTGTTTTACTTGATATATTGTATTTACTTTGCCACCATGGCCTTTTTTGTCTTTACCTCCCTTATCTCACCTCATTTGCTCACATCGTATATAGACTTGTTTATACTGTATTATTGACTGTATGTTTGTTTTACTCCATGTGTAACTCTGTGTCGTTGTATGTGTCAAACTGCTTTGCTTTATCTTGTTCAGGTCGCAATTGTAAATGAGAACTTGTTCTCAACTTGCCTACCTGGTTAAATAAAGGTGAAATAAAAATGTTTTATAAAATAAATAACTAGCTTTCTAAAACTAATGTGGGAGTAATGAGACATTAATGATGTGGAGTCAAAATAAACATTTTACATTCATTATTACAAAGTGTTATTATAAAGTGTTACCAATCTATATATTAATTCAGACTCCACAGCATCTGAGAGAGCTGCTCTTGTGTGACCCCTGACCTGGCAGCAGTGATGTAGTGAGAGTAGTGGTACTGTTCATACACAGTATGTTGAGGTTGAGCTGTCTGATGTGGTCTCCTTCACTGTTGTCCTTAATCATTAATGCATACACCAATGGTTAGTAGATAGTTTATAAGGATATTCATTAAACATCTTATGAATGATCTCGTGTATCATTATTACAGACATTATTACATGCACATACTAGTAATTTACACATGTGAGAATACCTACCTGACTAACATTTAACACATTTGGGAGTAATGATTAATAAATGGTGAACAAACTGTACATTCCTTACACATGTTTTATTACTGAATGTTATTATAAAGTGTTACCCATATTTGCAAATTCTTAAATTTGACCATTAACTACTTCCACAATACACCATTGAGATAGACTTGGATGTTATCTGATATCATGCATATTGTACATTTACATTTTACTACACGTGGTGAAGGCATTGTGTCCCAATTGAGCCACTAGAGGGAGATGTTGAACAACATATAGAAAGACTCATGACGTTTTCAAAATGTACTTTTAGAATACTTACAAACTATTTATCATTAAATAACATGGAACATCAGCAGACTTTGGTATTTGGAATATACAACCCAAAATGACTACAATGTATTTTATTAAACAAGCTTATTCCTTCTTATGCCGACTCCAAGTCATTCCAATTCAATCCAGTCAAATCATTCTGTATCAACACCACATGTACCTAAACACTGAGCTAAGTCATGTCAGTGTATTGGTACATGAATGAGATACTTACAACAATTGTATAACAAAACTATATAAAACTTATGTTTGTCAAACTAGGGAATAAAAACATGAACTATGAACGCCTTAAATTCAGAGATAAAATAAGTTTAACTGTCACTTTAAACCATGGATAAAGGAAAGCATAAATGATTGGATTGATTAAGGAATTAACAAATGCCAGAAAAGAGATTAAATATGATAACAAAGTATAACTTAAAAAAGAAAAGAAAATAAAAACTAATAAAGATGGAATCCAACAAATGAGATAGTTGAAAACAACAATAGACAGAGTTTTTGTTGTTTTTGTCTCAGACTTATTTGCCTGTACAGTTTTAACACCAGACACACTGGCAGCCTCTTTTGAAAATACCTTTCTGGCCTGTGATCTGGCCACCACAAAGATTTTCATATAAAGTGTTATAATAACAGAGCACGGGACAACAATTGTAATTACAATGTCAGTGATATTAACCCAGATTGACCCTTCAACAGCAGTACATTCTTTCAAACACCGACTTGGTACCTGTACATTTACAAAATATTGTATATTAGCAGCACGGTATATGATACAACAACACCAGGTAATGGATATACAACACGTCATTCTTGTTACTGTTATTTTAGAGTGGTACAATAAGGGATCACACACAGCAACATAGCGGTCTATAGATATCAAGACCAAATTGCCCAGAGATAAAGAAGTACACAAAGAAGCAATATATCCATGAAACACACAGAAATATTCCCCAAAATCCCAGCATGATTCCATTATTGCTACAGTCATTACTGGTATCACAATCAGTCCCACCAGGAGATCTGACGCAGCCAGAGAGAGGATGAGCAGGTTGGTTGTAGTGTGGAGCTGCTTGAAGTGAGAGATGGAGATGATCACCATTAGGTTCAAAAATACTGTAACCGCTGAAATCAATGACAAGAAGATGTACAGTGTTATGTAGATAGATGTCGACAGCAAAGCCTTTCTGCAAGAAGAGTTTCCGTCTTGAAAACAGTATTGAACATCTCCATGTTTCTCCATTTGTAATAAAAAGTAAAAATGCTGAGGTCCTGCTCCTGCTTGGTCCTGTGTGTGACCCTGTCAGGTCCGCCTTCTGACAAACTGAGCTCTGCCTCTCTATTTATCCCTAAGTTACTGACAGAAACTCCCTTCCCCAGCGTCTTTGATCCACACACACACACACACACACACACACATACACACACACGAGCGCGCGTGCGTACATGCGTGAGCACACATATAAACAAACGGTTAAATAAACAAAGAATTAATGAAAGCATGATGTAATATGGGATTGGATGTTGCTGTGCCCAGCTAGCCTGTCATTCCAAACAATGTAAAGTAAAAAAATAACACAATGACATAACAATAACGAGGCCATGTACAGGAGGTACCGGTACTGAGTCAGTGTGTGTGTGTGTGGGGGGAGGGTACAGGTTTATTAAGGTAATTTGTAAATGTATTTAGTGGTGAAGTGACTATGCTTAGATAATAAACACTGAGTTGCTGAGGAGTACAAAACAAATGGAGGGGGGGATCAATGTAATTGTCTGGTGGCATTTTGATTAATTGTTCCGCAGTCTTATGGCTTGTGGGTAGAAGCTGTTTAAGGAGCCTTTTGGTCCTAGACGTGGCGCACTGGTACCGCTTGCTGTGCTGTAGCAGGGAAAACAGTCTATGACTTGGAGTCCCTGACAATTTTATCGGCTTACCTCTGACACCGCCTATTATATAGGTCCTGGATGGCAGGAAACTTGGCCCCACTGATGTACTGGGACGTACGCACTACCCTCTGTAGCGCTTTATGGTCAGAGGCCCAGCGGTTGCCATACTAGGCAGTGATACAACCGGTCAAGATGCTCTAGATGGAGCAGCTGTAGAACTTTTTGAGGTTCTGGGGAACCACGCCAAGTCATTTCAGTCTCCGACTGTCTTGGTGTGTTTGGACCATGGCAGTTGTGAAGCTTTGCTTGTTTGATGGTTCGGCGGGATTTGTTATAAGGGCCCGGATTAGTGTCCCGCTCCTTGAAAGCGGCAGCTGTAGCCTTTATCTCGATGCGGATGTAGCCTGTAATCCATGGCTTCTGGTGGGATATGTACGGTCACTGTGGGGACTACTTCATCAATGCACTTATTGATGAAGATAATGACTGAGGTGGTAAACTCCTCAGTGCCATTGGATGAATCCCGGAACATATTCCATTCTGTGCTTGCAAAACAGTCCTGTAGCGTAGCATCAACATCATCTGACCACTTACGCATTGATCGAGTCACTACTTCCTGCATTAGTTTTGTCTTGTAAGCAGAAATCTGGAGGATAGAATAATGGTCAGATTTGCCAAATGGAGGGCGGGGGAGAGCTTTGTATGTATCTCTGTGACGTTCTGGTAAAAATGTGGTAAAAAAGGATTTAAGATTACCTGCATTAAAGTGCCAGGCCAGTAGGAGCGCTGCTTCTGGATGAGCATGTTCTTAATAATAATAATAATATATGCCATTTAGCAGACGCTTTTATCCAAAGCGACTTACAGTCATGTGTGCATACATTCTACGTATGGGTGGTCCCGGGAATTGAACCCACTACCCTGGCGTTACAAGCGCCATGCTCTACCAACTGAGCTACAGAAGTTGTTTGCTTATGGCCTTATTACATTGGTTGAGTGTGGTCTTAGTGCCAGCATCTGTCTGTGGTGGTAAATAGACAGATACAAATAATATAGATGAGAACTCTCTTGGATGATAGTGTGGTCTACAGGTTATCATCAGATACTCTACCTCAGGCGAGCAATACCTCGAGACTCGCAAGTAGAGATACTGGGGTGCAAAGGAGCAAGATAAATAAAGAAATAGAGTATGGGGATGAGGTAGGTAGATAGATGGGCTGTTTACAGATGGGCTATGTACAGGTGCAGTGATCTGTGAGCTGCTCTGACAGCTGGTGCTTAAAGCTAGTGAGGGGGATATGAGTCTCCAGCTTCAGAGACTTTTTGCAGTTCAAAAAAAAAGGAACTCTAACCCTACCGGGGGAGACAGGAACTCTAACCCTACCGGGTGAGACAGAAACTCTAACCCTACCGGGTGAGACAGAAACTCCAACCCTACCGGGGGAGACAGGAACTCTATCCCTACCGGGTGAGACAGGAACTCTTACCCTACCGGGTGAGACAGAAACTCTAACCCTACCGGTTGAGACAGGAACTCTAACCCTACCGGGGGAGAGAGGAACTCTAACCCTACCGGGTGAGACAGAAACTCTAACCCTACCGGGTGAGACAGAAACTCTAACCCTACCTGGTGAGACAGGAACTCTAACCCTACCGGGTGAGTCAGAAACTCTAACCCTACCGGGTGAGACAGAAACTCTAACCCTACCTGGTGAGACAGGAACTCTAACCCTACCGGGTGAGTCAGAAACTCTAACCCTACCGGGTGAGTCAGAAACTCTAACCCTACCGGGTGAGACAGAAACTCTAACCCTACCGGAAAGGAAATGAGCTGGCCAACTAGGTCAGGGGAAACATCAGGGGTGAATTTTGTTGGTTCACCTCAAGGGAATTGGAGCTCCTGACATTCTGGCAAAGCAATGTAGACTCCAGCTGAGTGGGGGGGGGGGCTGAGTGATGGATATCTGTTAGGACGGGAGGTCCTGGAGTCGTGTCTCTCAGTGGAGAAGATCGGCGACTCGGGAGTCCCGGAAGTGTTGAGGCCTATATATTTTTACTTTTATATTTGTGTGTATTGTTGTGAATTGTTAGATAGTACTGCACTGTTGGAGCTAGGAACCAAAGCATTTTACTACACCCGCAATAATGTCTGCTAAATATGTTTATGTGACCAATAAAACGTGATTTTGAATTGATTTGGAAGTGTATTAAAGGTAGTAACCCTTGAAACATAATGTTCAGCTAATTTATGGATTTGGATATTGGTTCCCTTACCCTGTAAGCAGTCTATAAACTGCTCTTAGTCTGTGTGACTCTGACATTGCTCATCCAAATATTCTTAATTCCATTTCTTTACTTAGATTTCTGTATATTATGTATTTGTTGTTAATTGTTAGATTACTTGTTAGATATTGCTGCACTGTCAGAACTAGATGCACAAGCATTTCGCTACACCCACAACAACATCTGCTAAACGCCTGTACGTGACCAATAAAATTAGATTTGATCTGATTCCTAATGAGTCCACACTTTGCCATCCACACTTTGGTTTTCATTGCCAACAAACACAAATATTAGCATTTTCAGACAAACACATTACTTCCTTCAGCACACTACCACAACAGTATGGTTCTTAGAGAGCATATTACATCAGCAAAAGTCAACCTGTGCTCTGTGAATGAGGTCTAAAACTCTAAGGAATTCCACCAATTAAACATGTTACTCCAGGGACCTAATAAGGCTCTAAAACAGAAAAAACATTCAAAGTGAACCTAAGTACAGCTATATTGTCATTTGTGTGAGTATAACTTCCATTAGGCCTCAGCCTCAGTACAACCCTCACCCCTGAACTTGTCTTCCCTACACAGGTCAAGAATCCCACATGTGAATCATGACTCACAGGAGGGATCTGAACAATGGTATCCTGAGTGGAAAACCAACATCTTAACCAATAGTCCAAGAGGAAAGTTACTGTTGGACACAAGGTGGCACTGATTTAGAAGTACCAGGCAGAGCTACCTCATGATGAGAGCATGAGTCTGACTCTCCTCTGGTACACATGATCTATTTTAGTCATATTGCAGATAAGGGGGGGGGGTGTTGTGGCATTAATCAAGATACTCATGAAGATGTAGGTTTTCAGACTAAACCTCCCCTAAACTCACTCAAGTCTCAATCCTATACCCTCTCTATAGTGTTTCTGACAAATAACAAGACATTTTCACAAGTAGAGAACTGAAATTACATTTTTTATATAGCCTCTCTGAGTTGGCACATCTTAATTTCATGGGTCATGTGCTTTTTGGATGCCTTTCTCTGCATGTTGAATGAGTTGATTGCTGAAATCGATGGCACCAACTAAACAGACTATTTCGGATATAAAGAAGGATTTTATCTAACAAAACGTCCATTCATGTTGTAGCTGGGACACTTGGGATTGCAAACAGAGAGAGATCTTCAAAAGTAAGTGATTTATTTAATCACTATTTGTGCTTTTGTGAAGCCTGTGCTGGATGAAAAATATGTTGATGTGGGGCGCCGTCGTATTGTAAATCGGACAACGCAGTTAGATTAACAATAATTTAAGCTTTTAAATTATATAAGATATTTGTATGTTCATGAATGTTGAATGTTATGATTATTTATTTGAATTGCGCTCTCTCCAATTTCACCGGAAGTTGTCGGCTGGTGTCCCGCTAGCGGGACGCCTATCCCTAGAACCAGTTAATGTAGTTTATGTAGTTCCCGCCCATCAAATCCCCTCATGCACCTGTGGTTTTGGGGTTTTCCAGGCTCCAGAGGCACAATCTATTACATTATTACATTACATTAATACATAATATACCATCTGCTCCAAGTTGGACCTCCGGAATGCCTACCATCTGGTACCGACCTGGGAAGGGGATGAGTTGAAGACCGCATTTAACACAGCTAGCACTGCAAATACCTGGTGATGCCATCTGGACTGACCAACGCTCCTGCTGTGTTCCAGGCCCTGGTAAACAACGTTCTCCAGGACATGTTGAACTGGTTCATATTCTTCTACCTTGATGACATCCCCATGTTTTCCCACTCGGCTCAAGAACATGATCTCCATATCAGATAAGTCCTCCAGCTGTATGTCAAAGCAGAAAGATTTGAATTCCATCGCTCCACCATCTCCTTCCTGGGGGTACATATTAGCTGCAGGAAACATCAGGATGGATACTGAAAAGGTGAGAGTGGTGGTGGATTGGTTGCAACCCAACTCAAAAGTGTAGCTGCAACGCTTCCAAGGGTTCGCCAAATGTCTTCCTCCCGTAAATCCGGGGCTACAGCACCCAGGCTTCCCCCCTGTCAGCACTCACCTCCCAATTTCCTGTGTATGTGGTCTCCAGATGCAGACCAGGCGTTGTTGGAACTCAAACACCAATTAACTTCCTCCCCCTTCCTAATCCATCCAGATCTGTATGGGCAGTTCGTGGGGGAGGACAACGCTTCAGACGTCGGAGTGGGGGCTGTCCTGTCCAGTGTTTGGCCCAAGACCAAAAGCTGCATCCTTGCGCTTTCCTCCCCCATCGTATGAAACTCACACAAAGTCAAAAATCTCATGGCTGTAGTGTTAAGATTTCCCTTCACTGAAAATAAGGGTTCTAGCTCAAACCATTAAAAACTGCCCTAGACCATTATTCCACCCACACCAAACTTTACAGTTGGCACTCTGCATTGGGGCAGGTAGCGTTTTCATGTAATCTGCCAAATCCAGATTCGTGTAGTGTGATTCACCACTCCAGAGATGCTTTTTCACTGCTCCAGAGCCCAATAGCAGAGTGCTTTACACCACTCGATCCGGCACTTGACATTGCGCATGGTGATCTTAGGCTTGTGTGTAGCTGTACAGCCATGGAAACCCATTTAATGAAGCTCCTGATGAACAGTTCTTGTGCTGACGTTGCTTCCAGAGGCAGTTTGGAACTCGGTAGTGAGTGTTGCAACTGAGGACAGCGGAATTTTAATCGCTTCGTTCTGCAGCACTCGGCCTTCCCGTTCTGTGAGCTTGTGTGGCCTACCACTTCGCGGCTGAGACATTGTTGCTCCTAAATGTAGCCATTAAACAATAACAGCACTTACAGTTGAACGGGGCAGCTCTAGCCTGTTAAAGATAGGGCTGATTACTGCCCCCTTTGGAGGAATTGCGTGCCCACATAGTAAACAGAACAAAAATCTGTCCAAAATAGCTAATATATGCATATAGTAATTATAATTGAATAGAAAACACTCTAAAGCTTCTAAAACCGTTCAAATTATGTCTGTATGTAAAGCAGAACTCTCAGGGCAGCCATTCTCCCAAACTCTCTCTTGTCATCATGAAAGTTGGGCCAACTTTGACGTCATCGCCCCCACCCTTTCCAACCAGCTACGGATCTGGGAACAGTTTCTATCTCTTCAGCGCGATGTCTGCTTTCAACGGGGCTTGTCATTGTGAGAATCGCGCGCCCCCTCCACTTTTGGCGGGCTGAAACCTTTGGGTCACGCGAAAATACATGTACTTTCATGCGCGCGTCTGGTCCAGAGCTCTCCTTCTTCCAGGATTGACCAAACGATGTCGGTTTGTCTGTTCGAGCTAAGGATTGTTTTGCACGTTCAGAACATGCTAAAGCTTGATTCTGCACTTAGTTTGACCAGTTTCGTCGACATATAATATGTCATTTTGAAGTTTTGATGCGCATCCACTAGAATTTTGGCTGCATTTCAGACGGAATTTGTCATGTTTGATAGCCCAAAGACACAGACTTGAAAACTAAACGCAGTTTTTGGTAAGTATGACTCCTTCCATGGCTTATGATCGAAGAACATCAAAGGTAAGGGAATATTTATGTGGTTATTTTTGTGTTTCTGTGGAGTCCAACATAGAGGAGACATAATGCTAATGTGTGAGCGCCGTCTCATATTATAGCCTAAAGAACGAATTATGTAACGTTAAAAATAAATGTAACACAGCGGTTGCATTAAGAAGAAGTGTATCTTTCTATCTATATGTAGAACATATATATTTAGTCAAAGTTTATGATGTGTATTCCTTGTAATCTGACGTTATCTGGTGGAGCTATCATCATTTCTCCGGACATTTGAGTAGCATTTTTTCAACATGGCCGTCATTGTAAACAGAGATTTATGGATATAAATAGCATATTATTGAAAAAAACATAAATGTACTGTGTAACATGTCCTATTACTGTCATCTGATGAAGATTTTCAAAAGGTTAGTGAATTATTTTTCTTTTAATCCTGCGTTTGTTGATTGCATTTTTTGGCTGTTCAAATGAGCTGTGTCTTTGGTGGTGGTTTGACATAAATATGTGCTATGTTTTCACCGTAAAACATTTTAGAAATCTGACTTGCTGGCTGGATGAACAAGGTGTTATCTTTCATTTGAGCTATTGGACTTCTTAATGTGTGGAGGTTAAATATTTCTAAGAATATTTTTTGCATTCCATGCGCCACCGTTCCAGCTGAACGTGGGAGGGGTCGTTCCCAAAAGGGAACCCTACCCCGTCAACAGGCTAGCAGGGCAGAAATTTGACGAACTGACTAATTGGAAAGGTGGCTGGAAAAAAGGCTGTGTTTTTCTGTGGCTTGGTGGTGATCTAACATAATAGTTGTTGTGCTTTCGCTGTAAAGCCTATTTGAAATCAGACACTGTGGTCACTGAACAACAAGATTACCTTTAAAACGTTATAAGATACATGTATGTTTGAGGAATTTTAAATATGAGATTTCTGTTGTTTTTAATTTGGTGCCCTGCACTTTCACTGGCTGTTGTCATATTGATCCCGTTAATGGGATTTCAGCAATAACATTAACACGTGTAGTGAAGTTGAAATGTACAATACTGCATGATATCAGATTAACGTCCAGTTCTCACTCACTCGGGATTGCAGGCATAAGAATATTTAACCAGTTACTTGCGAACAAGTTCTCATTTACAGCTGCAATATGACCAAGAAAAAGCATTATATTATTAAGCATATGACATGCTGAGAGACAGTGGATCATTCTCTCTTGTCCTCAGTGATTCTCTCTACAGAACAAAGAGACAGGATATAGTTTTATAACCCAACCCTAGCCTGTGGTTGACAATTTGAATTCCCTGCAAAACAACTGGGCCAATGGCCAAATGACATATCATGTTTCAGGCTCAATGTTTAGACAAATTCCTCCCATGTCTCTGACCCATTGATCATTAATTCTCTATTATAAAAAAAACACTTTCCATTGACCGTTAGTCCTCTGCGTTGTGTATTATCTTAAAACATTCGAACAGTTATAATGAACACGAAGGGAGACAGAGAGCTGGTTTCAAGCGCAGGGTCTGTTTATTGTAAAGGACCACTGTTAGTTTGAGAGGAACAGGGGAACCCAAGAGCAGACTCAGACAAGGAAACCAAAGTATTTATTGCCAAACAAGGAGAGATAGAGTACAGGCCAGAGGAAGCTCGGGTGGGTTGTAAGAAACCAGATGTGTTGGCTGGCGTTGGAGTGAGCTGGGTTGGGACAGCGAAAACAGGTCTGGAGGGAAATCCAAGGGAGTGATGGTGAGCTGAATCCAGAACAGGGTTGCAGGGTGGTGAGATGTGGAACAGGATCCAGGGAACAGAGTCAGAGCAGCCAAACTGCAGTGGTGAGGATAAATAGCGTCAGGCAGGGAAACAGACACAGCAGGGTAACAGAATATTGAATAACAATAAATAGCTAGAAGCAGGACTGAACAGAGTTTACGATCTGGCAGAGTGGAAGTGGCAGGACTGAGTATTTGTAGAGACCTTGATTATGGAACAGGTTGCAACTGGTGGGGATCTGCTCTGACTCCAGCTCACCTGTCCCCAACCACACAGAGAGAGAGAGAGAGAGAGAGAGAGAGAGAGAGAGAGAGAGAGAGAGAGAGAGAGAGAGCACTGGGTAAGGGGCTGTAGGTCAAGGAGACACCGGATGACCACAAGAGGGTGTAGCAGGAGCAGATGTGACAACCACAGGAGGAGGCATGTAGCTGGGTCCAGGGGCAGGCAGAAGGTCATACACAGGGCATCCAAAAAGGCATCAGTACAGGCAGGGAAAAGGCTAGTAATGTCATCCAGGAGATTAGGCAATAGTTTGATAACAGGAAACATGATAGGCTAAAGTACAGGCAGGGAATAGGCAAAAGGCGTCGTTAGTGAGGCAGGCAAAAAAAACTATCATACACGGGAGGAGAAAATTACAGGAAAACCAGAGTTTCGAAAAGACGTGTGTCACAAAACAAACAATACCTCACAATGATGGGTTGCAAAGAACTGAACTAAATTGGTGTGATAATGACATACAGGTGTGTCATCATGTGATCAAAACTCAGGTGATTGGGATCTGGAGAGTGAGCTGCATTCAGGGCAGTGTTTGAGAGTGTGTTGGAAGCAGACGTTACAACAGTCATTATGGGGTATTGTGCTTAGATTTATTAGGGGGGTAAAAACAATGCAACACAATTTAGAATAGGGCAGTAACGTAAGAAAAGTTTTAAAGTCAAGGGGTCTGAATAATTTCCGAATGCAATTTCTGTTTTACTGTTTAGAAATGAAGACACCTTATGTATCTAATCGCCCCAACTTTGGCAATCTTTCCTCTCCGTGGCATTGAGGCGGTGGGAGAACAAGGTACAGGGATGCAGCTTAAGGTCCCGGGCAGAACTTTGGGACAGAACCCCCACTCCTACATCCGAAGCATCGGCCTCAACCACGAACTGACGGGAAGGGTCCGAATGAACCAGGATCGAGCCGTGGTGAAGCGGTGTTTAAAGTCCCGGAAAACCCGGTCAGTGGCCATGGATCATGTGAACGGTATCTTGGTAGAGGTGAGGGCAGACAGGGGAAGGACAGGGTGCTGTAACCCCGGATAAAGAGGCGATAAATGTTGGCGACTTCAGGATATGCTGCAGCTTCACCCTGTACGTAGGCTGAGGCCATTCCACCACCGCTTTCACCTTCTCGGGGTCCATCTGGACACTCCCAACAGAGATGATGTAGCCCAGTAAAGGAATGGTGGAGCAATGGATCTCACCTTTCCTCCTTGACAAACAACTAGTCCTCCAGAAGGCGCTGGAGAACCTATCGGACACGGAGCACGTGTTCCTCGGGGGAGCG
The DNA here is from genome assembly GCF_021184085.1 of Oncorhynchus gorbuscha. Classification (NCBI taxonomy): domain Eukaryota; kingdom Metazoa; phylum Chordata; class Actinopteri; order Salmoniformes; family Salmonidae; genus Oncorhynchus; species Oncorhynchus gorbuscha. The sequence goes on along the minus strand of NC_060173.1, from coordinate 113,010,285 downwards.
GGAGAAGACGAGAATATCATCAATGTAGACAAAGATGAAGCGTTTCAGTATGTCGCAAAGAACATGGTTCAGCAGAGCCTGGAACACAGCAGGGGAGTTGGTGAGACCAAATGGCATGAAAAGATATGCGTAGTGGCCTCTGGCTGTGTTGAAGGTGGTCTTCACTCATCCCCCTCGTATCCGCAGCAGGCCGCAGGGTCTTGTCCTTGATGATTAAACGATGGCGCCGAGAGAGAAGGTCGCCTCGCTTCAGGTCCTGTATCACCGCCTGCTACGGCGACTGCTCTGCCCTCAACCGCAAGCCTCTCCAGATTGTAGTGCGGTCTGCACAACGCATCACCAGGGGCAAACTACCTGCCCTCTAGGAGACCTACAGCACCCGATATCACAAGAAGTCCAAAAAGATCATCAAGGTCAACAACCATCCGAGCCACTGCCTGTTCCACCCACTATCATCCAGAAGGCGAGGTCAGTACAGGTGCATCAAAGCTGGGACAGAGAGACTGAAAAACAGCTTATATCTCAAGGCCATCAGACTGTTAAACAGCCATCACTAACAAAGGTATCACTAGTCACTTTAAATAACACCACATCAAAAATGTTAACACATACATATGAGATGAGTTATGTAGGATATATAGTATTCTATACCATCTACTGCATCTTGCCGCACGGCCATTGCCCATCCATATATGTATATGTACATACTCTTATTCATCCCTTTACATCTGTGTGTATCAGGTAGTTGTTGTGAATTTGTTAGATTACTTGTTATATATTACTGCATAGTTAGAACTAGAAGCACAAGCATTTCGCTACACTTTCATAAACATCTGCTAAGCATGTGTATGTGACCAATACATTTGATCTGGTAGGCATTTCGTAGATACAGCTTGGAGAAGACAGTGGCCACCTGGTGCAGGAAATTAGTGTTAGCGGGTAAAGGTTCTTTACAGGGATATCACTGAGTCCCCGGTAGTCAATGCACTGCTGCAGGTTCTTGTCCTTCTTCTACACAAAGAAGAACCCTGCGCCAGTGGGAGAGGAGGAGGTCCTCAATTGTCTTGGTCTCTGGTTCCGACAGCGCGTACAGACATCCCCGAGGCGGCGTGGTGCCAGGGAGAAAGTCAATATCACAGTTATAGGGACGGTGCTGTGGAAGTGAAGTGACACGGGCCTTGCTGAACACCTCCCGGAAGATCCTGGTACTCCGCGGGAATGGAGGTTGCGCTGACTTCAGACAATGGGCATGGAAGAACAGACTCCTGCCCATGATAGCACCCATAGAACAGTTGATGAGTGGAATGTGTCGCTGGAGACAGAATAATCCCAACACCATGGGAATCTGGGGGGACTTGATGAGCAGGAACTGAATGGTCTCGTGTTGATTCCCAGACACATGTAGGTTGATGGGAGTGGTGTAATTGGTGACCCGACCTATAGAGCGCATGTCCAGCACTCTAAAACCCATGGGAATGTACAGGGACTGAGTGGGGATGTTCAGCTCGGAAGCCAGTGAGGCGTCCAGAAAGCTCTCTTCGGCCCCCGAGTCAAAGAGAGAGAACCCAGAGAGATTTGGACTGGTTCCCCCACAGCAGAATGACGTGGAAAGGGGTGCGAGTAAGGGAAGCAGAAAAGTTCTCCATATGGCCCACCAGAGCACTCGCTCCCTCTAGAGCCTGGTCCTTTACCGGGCACGATAATACAAAATGATCAAAGGTCCCGCAATACAGACATAACATTGTGCTGATCCTGTGTTGCTGTTCTGCTGGCGACAGCCCAGCTCTGCCTAGTTGCATGGTGTCGGGAAACAGTACCGCTGCACTTTTCGGTGACTCTAGAGGAAGGTCGGGAAACCTTGGGTGCTCTCATTCCATCAATCACCCATCAATGTAAATGGTCAAAGCAACGAGGGAGCCGAGATCCGTGGGTAACTCCCGAGCCGCAAGCTCATCCAGAACCTCCTCCGAGACGCCATGCAGGAACATGTCAAATAATGCTTCTGGGCTCCATGCACTCTCTGTTTCCAACGTGCGGAAATCCACCGCATAGTCGGCCACAGTGCAGGCGTCCTGCCGGAGCTGGATTAGACTCCAGGCAGCTTCTCTCCTGGAGAACGGGGCATCGAAAACCTTCCTTACCTCTCCCACTAACCCCCCCCAGGCTCATGCATATGGCTGGCTGCTGTTCCCATTCGTTGGTAGCCAGGTGAGAGCCCCTCTTAGACATAAACTTGATGAGGTAGGCTATTGTGGAGCGATCCGAGGGGAAGGAGGAGGGCTGAAGCTCGAAAATGAGGACAACATTTGCTAAAAAAACCCTGACAGGTGCTCGGCTCTCCATTAAAGATTTTCAGGGGAGATAACCGGGGATCCAAGGAAGGTGGAGTGGCCGTTGGGGCGGCGCTACTAACCGCCGGTTTAATGGAGGACAGTGGGTTTGCCACCGTGGCAGGCTGTCCCCCACACAACTGGCAGAATTGTTCCTGTAGCATGTCCAACGCCCGGTCATGGCGCTCAGCCAACATTTGAACCAACTCCATCAGCCCACAAAGTAATTCCTCATGCCTACCAATGGAGGCTCCTTGGGAGGAGATGTCATTGTGCAGCTGGTCTGGGTCTACTGGGTCTGTCAGGGTCAATTCCTACTATCACATATGAAGGTAAGACCCAGATGAAGACAATGTTGGATAACCAATAGTTTAGAGGTTAACCTCTAGAGGTTAATAGAGGTTAAATATCCCAAAGTGGCAGGCAGACAGACAGGTAAAGGCAGGCAGAGTCCAGAGAATTGGTGGAAAAGTACAGGACGGAAGGCAGGTAAAGGTAAAGGCAGGAAAAAGGCAGGTAAAGGGTCAGGGGCAGACAGAGTCATCAGGCAAGCAGGCTCAAAGACAGGACAGGAAAGGGTCAAAACCAGGAGTGCGAGACAAAGAGAGACTGGGGAAAAGCAGGAGCTGAGACAAACCACTGGTTGGCTTGAACAAATAAGACGAAGTGGCACAGACAGACAGAAAACACAGGTATAAATACACAGGGGATAATGGGGAAGAAATGTGACACCTGGAGGGGGTTGGACACAATCACAAAGACAGGTGAAACAGATCAGGGTGTGACACAAACAGGCAAAATGTCAGTAGAGAGACAAAATGGAGTCGCAATTCAGCGGCTCAGACACGGGATTTATTAATAATTCAGTTCAGATCGACATTTTTATAGTCTACAGAACGTTCCTATGGAATGCCACTATTTTAATTGCATTTGCTACTAGCATGTACACCATAACATAAGTTTATCTCATCAACTTCCCTACTGTCAATTTTCCTACACACTGACCAGCTGAAATGTGGCGTGCCATCATGTGTCCCGAGGTTGTGGATTATGGTCCAAACTGAGCTCTGACATCGGCCAAAACATTTAGTCTTACACAGTTTCCAATGTAAAATAGCCTTTGAGTGACGAAAACATCACCCATACTATATTTTCCTCATTAAATTGATCAATTAAGGAAATGTACCTTTTCTCTCATCTCTAACGATCAGTAAGGCTGAATGAAAGGCTAGGTGGTCACAGCAACATCCAATCCTGTCATACATTACATCATGCTTTCACAAATGATTTGTTTATCCAACCATTTGCTCATTTGTGTGTTCACTTGTGTATGTTTTGTTGGTGGTAGTGGTGGTGTGTGTGTGTGTGTGTGTGTGTGTGTGTGTGTGGAGTTTCTGTCAGTAATTCAGGGATAAATATAGAGGCAGAGCTCAGAGTTTCTCAGAAGGCGGACCTGACAGGGTCACACACAGGACCAAGCAGGAGCAGGACCTCAGCATTTTTACTTTTTATTACAAATGGAGAAACATGAAGATGTTCAATACTGTTTTCAAGACGGAAACTCTTCTTGCAGAAAGGCTTTTCTATCGACATCTATCTACATAACACTGTACATCTTCTTGTCATTGATTTCAGCAGTTACAGTATTTTTGAACCTAATGGTGATCATCTCCATCTCTCACTTCAAGCAGCTCCACACTACAACCAACCTGCTCATCCTCTCTCTGGCTGCGTCAGATCTTCTGGTGGGACTGATTGTGATACCAGTAATGACAGTAGCAACAATGGAATCATGCTGGGGTTTTGGGGAATATTTCTGCGTGTTTCATACCTACATTGCTTGTTTATCTCCTTCTTTATCTCTGGGCAATTTGGTCTTGATATCTATTGACCGCTATGTTGCTGTGTGTGATCCCTTATTGTACCACTCTAAAATAACAACAACAAGAATCACGTGTTGTATATCCATCACCTGGTGTTGTTGTATCATATACCGTGCTGCTAATGTACAATATTTTGTAAATGTACAGGTGCCAAGTAGGTGTTTGAAAGAATGTACTACTTTTGAAGGGTCAGTCTTGGTTAATATCACTGACATTGTAATTACAATGGTTGTCCCGTGCTCTGTTATTATAACACTTTATATGAAAATCTTTGTGGTGGCCAGATCACAGGCCAGAAAGCTATTTTCAAAACAGGCTGCCAGTGTGTCTGGTGTTAAAACTGTACAGGCAAGTAAGTCTGAGAGAAAAGCAGCAAAAACTCTGTCTATTGTTGTTTTCAACTATCTCATTTGTTGGATTCCATCTCTATTTGTTTTCTTTTTCTTTTCTGTTTTAATTGATAATTTATCATCATATTTCATCCGTTTTCTGTCATTTGTTAATTCCTTAATTAATCCAATAATTTATGCTTTCCTTTATCCATGGTTTAAAGTGACAGCTAAACTTATATTAAGACGTTCTTTGTTCCAATAATATGATTCCCTAGTTCTGCAAACAGGTTTGATATAGTTTTGTTCTACAGGTGTTGTAATTATTTCACGTAACAATGTACTGACATGACTCAGCTCACTGTTGTCATCATAGGAACATGTGGTGTTGATACAGAATGATTGTCTGGATTGGAATGGAATGACTTGGAGAAGTTATAAGAATGCATAAGCTTGTTTTATAAAATACATTGTAGTCATTGTGGATTGTGTTCTCCAAATACCTAAGGCTGTGGTTGTTCCATGTTAATGATAAATAGTATGTAAGGATTCTAATAGCACATTCTGAGGACGTCATGAGTCATTCTATATGTTGTTTAACATCTCCCTCTAGTGGCTCAATTGTGACCCAACGTCTTCATCAAGTGGAGTAAAGTTGAAATGTACAATACTGCATGATATCAGATAACGTCCAGGTCTAAATAACTGCTGTATTGTGGAAGTAGTTGATGGAAAAATGTAAGAATATACAATTATGGTTAACACTTTATAATAACATTCAGTAATAAACCATTTGTAAGGAATTTAGTCTGCTCACCTTTTAATATTATGCCCACATTTACTAAATGTTATTCAGCTAGGTATTGTGACATTTATAAATAACTGCTACAGTATATACATTAATTATTCAACACAACAGAGCAATAATAATAATGTTTGTAATAATCTATTTGGAAGGAATTTACAGTTTGTTCACCATTTATTAATCATCAATCCCAAACTTGTTAAATGTTAGTCAGGTAGGTTTTCTCAAATGTATAAATTACTACTATATTTAATGATTAAGCACAACAGTGCTGGAAACCACAGTAGACACTTCAACTTCAACATACTGGTAATGAACAGTACCACTACTCTCACTACATCACTGCTGCCAGGTCAGGGGTCAAGCCAGAGCAGCGCTCTCAGATGCTGTGGAGTCAGAATGACTATAGACATTGGTAACACTTTATAATTACACGTTGTAATAAAGAATGTTTATTTTGACTACACATCATAAATGTCTCATTACTCCCACATTAGTTTTAATAAGCTAGTTATTCACACATTGATAAACAACTTTTATAGTATGTAATAATGATTTATGATCTCTCATCAGATGTTTAATAAATTAATGTATAAACCATTTACTAATCATTAGTAAAGTCATTTTGCAGTCCCTAATCTAAAGTGAGGACTATACACACTTTCTAAATACTTATACATGTTTTGAACAGGGACCAGTGTAATTTATCACAAGAAGATGGACATGCTATTGATAGACATTCCAGCAGTACCTGATGCTCTTTAAGTTCTCAAAATGACCTGGAACATATCAATGGACACAACACAGAGGACGTTAAAGGAAATATATTGAACATTTTATTCCAAAACACTCAAACTGTTGAAGTAGTGTGCTGAAGGAAGTATTGTGTTTTGTCTGAAAATGATAACATTCTTGTTTGTTGGCAGTGAATATCAAAACCAAAGTGTGGATTGCAGTAACTCATTAGAAAACAAATCACATTTTATTTGTCACAAACATATGTTTAGCAGATGTTATTGGGGTTGTAGCGAAATGCTTGTGCATCTAATTCTGACAGTGCAGCAATATCTAACAAGTAATATCTAACAATTTCACAACAAACACCTAATACACACAAATCTAAGTAAAAGACTGGAATTAAGAATATATGAATATATGGATGAGCAATGTCAGAGCGGCACAGATTAAGAGCAGTTCATAGACTGCTTACAGGGTAATGGAACCAATATCTAAATACATCATTTAACTGAACATTACGTTTCAAGGGTTACTACCTTTAATACACTACAAAATCAAATCACATTTTATTGGTCACATACACATGTTTAGCAATGTTGTTGCGGGTAGAGTGGAGTACTTTTCTTCCTAGCAGTCCAGTAGTATCTAACATTTCACAACAATACACACAAATCTAAAAGTAAAAGAAGGAAATTAAGAAATATATAAATATTTGGACAAGTAATGTCTGAGAGGTATTGACAAAAAATACAGTAGAATACAGTATGTATATATGAGATGAGTAAAGCAGTATGTAAACGTTATTAAAGTGACTAGTGTTCCATTATTAAAGTGGCAAGGGATTCCATGTCTATGTACATAGGGCAGCATCCTCTAAGGTGCAAGGTTGAGTAACATGGTGATAGTCGGCTAGTGATGGTTAATTAACAGTCTGATTGCTTTGAGATAGAAGCTGTTTTTCGGTATCTCGGTCCCAGCTTTGATGCACCTGTACTGACCTGGCCATATGGATGATAGCGAAGTGAACAGGCCGTGGTCGGGTGGTTGATGTCCTTGATGATCTTTTTGGCCTTCCTGTGACATTGGGTACTGTAGGTGTCCTGGAGGGCAGGCAGGCAGGCTGCCCCCGGTGATGCGTTGGTCAGACCGCACCACCCTCTGTAGAGGCCTTATTATTCAGACCCTTTACTCTGTACCTTGTTGAAGCATCTTAGCCAGCTAATACAGGGTATGATGCTACAAGCTTGGCACACCTGTATTTGGGGATTTTCTCCCATTCTTCTCTGCAAATCCTCTCAAGCTCTGTCAGAGTGGATGGGGAGCATCGCTGCACAGCTATTTTCAGGTCTCTCCACAGACGTTCGGTCAGGTTCTAGTCCGGGCTCTTGTGGGCCATTCAAGCACATTCAGAAACTTGTCCCCAAGCCACTCCTGCATTGTCTTGGCTGTGTGCTTAGGGTCATTGATCTGTTGGAAGGTGAACCTTTGACCCCGTCTGAGGTCCTGAGTGCTCTGGAACAGGTTTTCATCAAGTATTTCTCTTTACTTTGCTCTGTTCATCTTTCCCTTTATCCTGACTAGTCTCTCAGTCGCTTCCACTGAAAAATATCCTGAAAGCATGATGTTGCCACCAGTATGCTTCACCGTAGGGATGGTGTCGGGTTTCCTCTCAACGCGACACTTGGCATCAAGGCCAAAGAGTTCATTTTTAGTTTCCTTTAGGTGCCATTTAGGTGCCAAAAGAGTCCTTTATGTGCCATTTGGCAAACTCCAAGGCCGTTATGTGCCTTTTACAGTGGTGTGGCTTCAGTCTGGCCACTCTACAATAAAGGCCTGCTTGTTGGAGTGCTGCAGAGTTGTCCTTCTGGAAGGGTCTCCCATCTCCACAGAGGAACTCTTGAGCTCTCTCAGAGTGACCATCAGGTACTTGGTCACCTCCATGACCAAGGCCCTTCTACCCGATTGCTCAATTTATCCGGGCAGCCAGTTCAGCTTTTGTGGTTCCAAACTTCTTCGTTTAAGAATGTGTTCTTGGGGGCCTTCAATGCTGAAGAAAAGTTTTGGTACCCTTACACAGATCTGTGCCTCGACACATTCCTGTCTCGGAGCTCTACGGACAATTCCTTCGACCTCGGCTTGGATTCTGCTCTGACATGCACTGTCAACTGCGGGGCCTTATATAGACAGGTGTGTGCCTTTCCAAGAAGTGATTTTATTTAACTAGGTAAGTCAGTTAAGAACAAATTATTTTTTACAATGACAGCCTACACCATCAAAAGCCAGAGGATACTGGGACAATTGTGTGCCGTCCTATTGGACTTCCAATAACAACCAGTATTACAGCTGGATTTGAACCAGGGTGTCTGTGGTGACACGTCTAGCACTGAAATGCAGTGCCTTAGACCACTCCTCCAATGGTGAGCCCAAATCATGTCCAATCAATTGAATCTACCACAGGTGGACTCCAATCAAGTTGTAGAAACATCTCCAGGATGATCAATGGAAACAGGATGCTATTTAGCTCAATTTCGTCTTGTATAACAAAGGGTCTGAATACTTATGTACATAAGGTATTTCTGTTTTTATTTTGAATACATTTGCAAACATTTCTAAAAAACTATTTTTGGGGTTTTGTGCGTAGATTGATGAGAGAAAAAAATATTTAAAACATTTTAGAATAAGGCTGTAATGTTACAACATGTGTAAAAAGCCAGGGGTTCTGAATACTTTACAAATGCACTGTATGTATGAAAATACCCTCAAATAAAACCTGACATTCTATAAGGTCGCCCCCATATTAAATACAATCTCATATCCAAAGTGCTGGAGTAAAGCACTTTGATATGGACACTGCAGAGTGAAATAGAGGACAGGGATTACTTCAGTATTTGCAGTAGCCAGAGGAAGGCAGTAGAATTCAATATTTTACTGCAATATTTTACTGGTTTACAGACATATAAGGAAATCAGTCAATTTAAATAAATGTGTCAGGCCCTAATCTATGGATTTCACAAGATTGGGAATACAGATATGCATCTGTTGGTCACAGATATACTGTATATAAAAAAGTATGGGGACACCCCTTCAAATTAGTTGAACTGGCTATTACAGCCACACCGGTTGCTGACAGGTATATAAAATTGAGCCCACCGCCTTGCAATCTCCATAGACAAACAGTAGAAGTGTCTTACTGAAGAGCTAAGTGACTATCAATGTGGCACCTTCATAGGATGCCACATTTCCAACAAGTCAGTTCGTCAAGTTTCTGCTCTGCTAGAGCTGCCCCGGTCAACTTTAAGGGCTGTTGTTTTGAAAAAGAAACGTCTAGGAGCAACAATGACTAAGCCGCTAAGTGGTAGGCCACACAACCTCACCGAACGGGAAGGCCGAGTGCTCCAGCACGTAGCGAGTAAAAATCCTCTTTCCTCAGTTGCACATCTCACTACCAAGTTCCAAACTGCCTCTGGAAGCAACGTCAGCACAAGGACTGTTCATCGGGAACTTCATGAAATTGGTTTCCTTGGCCGAGCAGCCGAAACAAGCCTAAGATCACCATGCACAATGCTGTGTTGGCTCGAGTGGTGTAAAGCACTTCGTCATTGGACGCTGAGGCAGTGGAAACACCTTCTCTGGAGTGATGAGTCACGCTTCACTCTCTGGCAGTCCGATGGACGAATTTGGGTTTGGCGGATTCCAGGAGGACTCTACCTCCCCATGCATAGTGCCAACTGTAAAGTTTGGTGGAGGAGGAATAATGGTCTGGGGATGTTTTTCATTGTTTGAACTAGGCCACTTAGTACCAGTGAAGGGAAATCTTAACACTACAGCATACAATGACATTCTAGATTTTGTGGGAACAGTTTGGGGAATGCTCTTTCCTGTTTCAGCATGAAAAAGCCACCGTGCACAAATTGAGGTCCATAAAGAAATGTTTTTTTGAGATCTGTGTGGAAGAACCTGACCGGACCTCACAGAGCCCTGACCTCGACCCCATCGAGCACATTTGGGATGAATTGGAACCTCGACTGAAAACCAGGCCTAATCGGCCAACATCAATCATCCCGCAGCAATGTTCCAACATCGAGTGGAAAGCCTTCCCAGTAGAGTAGAGGGTGTAATAGCAGCAAAGGAGGACGAGGTCCATATTAATGCCCATGCTTTTGGAATGAGATGTTCGACGAGCAGGAATCCACATTATTTTGGTCATGAAGTGTACAAGTAGAGGGGTGGATCAGAAAAACAGTCAGTATCTCATGTAACCACAATTTGCCTCATGCAGGGAAAAACATCTCCTTTGCAGTGTTGATTAGGCTCTCGAGTGGCACATTGCATCTTAGTGCTAGAAGTGTCACTACAGACACCCTGGTTCGAATCCAGGCTGTATCACAACAGGGAGTCCCATAGGGCGGTGAACAATTGGCACAGGTTTGGCTGGTGTAGGCCGTCACTGTAAATAAGAATTTGTTCTCAACTGGCTTGCCTAGTTAAATAAATGTGAAATAGAAGGTCCTGTGGAATGTTGTTCCACGCCTTATCAATGGCTGTTGGATACTGTCGGGAACTGGAACATGCTCCCGTACACGTCATTCCAGAGCATACCAAACTGATCAATATGTGACATGTCTGGGGAGTATGAGGCCACTGAAGAACTGGGACATTTTCATCTTCCAGGAGTTGTGCACAGATCATTGCGAAATGAGGGTGTGAATTATCATGCTGAAACATGAGGCGATGGCGGGGGATGAATGGAACTAAAATGGGCCTCAGGATCTCGTACTGTATCTCTGTGATTTCAAATTGTCATCGATAAAATGGAATTGGTTTGTTGCCCGTAGCTTATGCCTGCCCATACCATAACCCCACCGCCACCATGGGGCACTTATTAACAAAATGTGGACAAAGTCAAGAGGTCTGAATACTTTCCAAATACACTGTATATCATAAGATAGTGTTGTCATTACAATTATTCTGAAAACCACAATATCCTTAATTAACTAAAACAACATTATCAGTAATGATTTACAGATATGTTTTACTTTCTATGTCTGTGATACGCGTTATTTTTTATCAACCCTGGTTGAATGCACTGACTGTACGTTACTAAGGACAAGAGCGCCCGTTAAATGACCAAAATGTACAAATGAAAACTTGCAAAGAACACTGGGTAATATGTAGCTACATAGGCAATCCCAGTAATATACTGTAAAGTAGACTACAGTAACATTTGTATTACCATAAAATTCATTGCCATAAAATTGATTCCAGTCACTGTACTGTAAAATAAATTACAGTAACTTACTGGCCAATTGCTTCCTGTAAGTTACTGTACATTTTACAGGAAATGTTTTATTGTGGTTCCAGTTGCACCTACTGGGACAGCAACAGTCTGCGGTTGGTCTTGTGGCACCTTGTACAGGGACATGCTGAGGGCTGTGGGACCAGGGGGAGCCTTGGTTTCCACTGTATCTTCATTTCCATCTATGCCAGAGAAAGCTGCTCCACTGGCTGCAGGACGGACATGTTGAAGAACAGATGATTCTCTACACAGCCGTGGCAGCTGCCGCTCCAGCCTGACACCAGTCTACCTGCGGGTAGACAAAATGAGACATTAGGTTCACAGCTAGGTTTCAATTTACAATATTTGGAATGTCAAATCAAATTTTACAAGTCACAAATACAACATGTGTAGACATTACAGTAATAATATAATAAATAATAATAATAATATATGCCATTAAGCAGACGCTTTTATCCAAAGCGACTTACAGTCATGTGTGCATACATTCTACGTATGGGTGGTCCCGGGGATCGAACCCACTACCCTGGCGTTACAAGCGCCATGCTCTACCAACTGAGCTACACAGGACCCCAGTGAAATGCTTAATTACAAGCCCCTAACCAACAATACAGTTAAAAAATATGAATAAGAAATAACAAAAAGTAACAAGAAGAATAAGTATAAGAATAATAAAAGTATCAATAAATGTAACATGTATTTATAACTTGCAGTAAAATAACAATAATAGTGAGACAGGGTGGTACCGGTTAGTTGAGGTAATACAGTATGTACATGTAGGTAGAGTAATTAAAGTGACTATGCATAGATGATAACAACAGAGAGTAGCAGCGGTGTAAAAGGGGGAGGAGGGGCAATGCAAATAGTCTGGGTAGCTATTTGATTAGATGTTCATGAGTCTTATGGCTTGAGGTTAGAATCTGTTTCGAAGCCTCTTGGACCAAGACTGCGCTCCAGTACCGCTTGCCGTGCGGTAGCAGAAGAAACAATCTATTGCTAGGGTGGCTGGAGTCTGACATTTTTAGGGCCTTCCTCTGACACCTCCTGGTATAGAGGTCCTGAATGGCAGGAACCTTGGCCCAAGAGATGTACTGGGCCGTTCGCCCTACCCTCTGTAGTGCATTGCAGTCAGAGGCCGAGCAGTTGCCATACTTGGCAGTGATGCAACCAGTCAGGATGCTCTCTATGGTGCAGCTGTAGAACCTTTTGGAGGATCTGAGGACCCATGCCAAATATTTTCAGTCACCTGAGGGGAAAATGTGTTTTGTCGTGCCCTCTTCATGACTGTCTTGGCGTGCTTGGACCATGTTAGTTTGTTGGTGACATGGACACCAAGGAACTTGAAGCTCTAAACCTGCTCCACTGCAGCCCAGTCGATGACAATGGGGGTGTGCTCGGTCCTCTTTTTCCTGAAGTCCACAATCATCTTCTTTGTCTTGATAACGTTGAGGGAGAGGTTGTTGTCCTTTAACCACATGGACTCTGACCTCCTCCCTATATGCTGTCTCTTTGTTGTTGGTGTCAGGCCTACTTAATGGTGCTGGAGTCATACCAAGCTGTGCAGTCATGAGTGAAAGGGGAGTATAGGAGGGAAATGAGCACGCACCCCTGAGAGGCCTTTGTGTTGAGGATCAGCGTGGTGGATGCGTTGTTACCTACCTTTACAACCTGTTGGCAGCCCATCAGGAAGTCCAGGATCCAGTTGCAGAGGGAGGTGTTTAGTCCCAGAGTTCTTAGCTTAGTGAAGAGCTTTGAGGGCACTATTGTGTTGAACACTGAACTGTAGTTAATGAATAGCATTCTCATAGGCGTTCCTTTTGTCCAGGTGGGAAAGGGCAGTGTGAAGTGCAATAGAGATTACATTATCTTTGGATCTGTTGGAGCGGAAGGAAAATTGGTGTGGGTCTAGGGTTTCTGGAATAATGATGTTGATGTGAGACATGACCAGTTATTCAAAGCACTTAATGGCTACAGACAAGAGTGCAACGGGTTGTGGTCATTTAGGCAGGTTACCTTAGTGTTCTTGGGCACAGGAACTACGGTGGTTTGCTTAAAACATGTTGGTATTACAGACTCGGACAGGAAGAGGATGAAAATGTCAGTGAAGACACTTGGCAGTTGGTTACCAATGCTTCCAATACACATCCTGGTGATCTGTCTGGCCCTGTGGCCTTGTGAATGTTGATCTGTTTAAAGGTCTTACTCACATCGGCTGCGAAGATGGCAATCACACACTCTTCCGGAACAGCTTAACAAAATGTTGAAAATGTAAAGGAGTCTGAACATTTTTTCAGTGCACCGTATACATGGTAAAACGAATACTTCCTTTTGATTTATTTTTGGACTGGTTTGAATTGTCTGTCCTATATATATTTGTTGACACTAAAGTACTTCCATTCATTTAAAAAAACTGGTACGGGGTTACCTTGAGTCGAGTTTCGTGAGTCTTGTAGGTGTCATACAAAACCACCCTCCTGTATCTTAAAACAATTCCATGTCTCAGTTTAGAATCTTTGGAGGGTTCATTCTAGAACCCTCTATGCAGAGTTCCACCAGCCTTATTACCCTTTAATTACCCACAACCTTCATTCAGAATGATTGCCAGGGTAGAGTAGACTTAATACTGCTACTACCTCAATCTGTCATGTTTTGTCTTAGATTGTCTTGTCATTTTGCTTTTCCTCTGTTCATTTTCCCCCTGCTGGTCTTTTTAGGTTCGTTCCCCTTTTTCTCTCTCCCTTCCTCTCTCTCTTCTCTCTATCGTTCCGTTCCTGCTCCCAGCTGTTCCTATTCCCCTAATCAATCATTTAGTCTTCCCACACCTGTTCCCTATTCTTTTCCCTGATTAGAGTCCCTATTTCTCTCCTTGTTTTCCGTTCCTGCCCTGTCGGATCCTTGTCTATTGTTCACCGTGCTGTGTCTGTGTATCGCCCTGTCGTGTCGTGTTTCCCTCAGATGCTGCGTGGAGAGCAGGTGTCTGAGTCTGCTAGGTTCAAGTGCCTTCCCGAGGCAACCTGCAGTTCTTGATCGAGTCTCCAGTCTGTTCTCGTCATTACGAGTGGAATTATGTCTTATGTTTGTAGAATTACTTTTCTGGATTAAAGACTCTGTTTTCGCCAAGTCGCTTTTGGGTCCTCATTCACCTGCATGACAGAAGGATCCGACCAAAGAATGGACCCAGCGACTACAGACGTTCGTAACACTGCCGTCGAGATCCAAGGAGCCATGCTCGGCAGACACGAGCAGGAATTGTCTGCTGCTCGCCATGCCGTGGAGAACCTGTCCGCTCAGGTTTCCGACCTCTCTGGACAGTTCCAGAGTCTTCGTCTCGTGCCACCTGTTACTTCCTGGCCTGCCGAGCCTCCGGAACCTAGGGTTAATAACCCACCTTGCTACTCCGGGCAGCCCACGGAGTGCCGCTCCTTTCTCACCCAGTGTGATATTGTGTTCTCTCTCCAACCCAACACATACTCTAGCGAGAGAGCTCGGGTTGCTTACGTCATTTCACTCCTTACTGGCCGGGCTCGAGAGTGGGGCACAGCTATCTGGGAGGCAAGGGCTGATTGTTCAAACAATTACCAGAACTTTAAGGAGGAGATGATTCGGGTTTTTGACCGTTCAGTTTTTGGTAGGGAGGCTTCTAGGGCCCTGGCTTCCCTATGCCAAGGTGATCGATCCATAACGGATTACTCTATAGAGTTTCGCACTCTTGCTGCCTCTAGTGACTGGAACGAGCCGGCGCTGCTCGCTCGTTTTCTGGAGGGACTCCACGCAGTGGTCAAAGATGAGATTCTCTCTCGGGAGGTTCCCGCCAGTGTGGACTCTTTGATTGCTCTCGCCATCCGCATAGAACGACGGGTAGATCTTCGTCACCAAGCTCGTGGAAGAGAGCTCGCGTCAACGGTGTTTCCCTGCTCCGCATCGCAACCATCTCCCTCCTCTGGCTCAGAGACTGAGCCCATGCAGCTGGGAGGTATTCGCATCTCGACTAAGGAGAGGGAACGGAGGATCACCAACCGCCTGTGCCTCTATTGCGGATTTGATGGACATTTTGTCAATTCATGTCCAGTTAAAGGCCAGAGCTCATCAGTAAGCGGAGGGCTACTGGTGAGCGCTACTACTCAGGTCTCTTCATCTAGATCCTGTACTACTATGTCGGTCCATCTACGCTGGACCGGTTCGGGTGCTACATGCAGTGCCTTGATTGACTCGGGGCTGAGGGTTGTTTCATGGACGAAGCATGGGCTCGGAAACATGACATTCCTTTCAGACAGTTAGACAAGCCTACGCCCATGTTTGCCTTAGATGGTAGTCATCTTCCCAGTATCAGATTTGAGACACTACCTTTAACTCTCACAGTATCTGGTAACCACAGTGAGACTATTTCTTTTTTGATTTTTCGTTCACCTTTTACACCTGTTGTTTTGGGTCATCCCTGGCTAGTATGTCATAATCCTTCTATTAATTGGTCTAGTAATTCTATCCTATCCTGGAACGTTTCTTGTCATGTGAAGTGTTTAATGTCTGCCATTCCTCCCATTTCTTCTGTCCCCACTTCTCAGGAGGAACCTGGCGATTTGACAGGAGTGCCGGAGGAATATCATGATCTGCGCACGGTCTTCAGTCGGTCCCGAGCCAACTCCCTTCCTCCTCACCGGTCGTATGATTGTAGTATTGATCTCCTTCCGGGGACCACTCCCCCTCGGGGTAGACTATACTCTCTGTCGGCTCCCGAACGTAAGGCTCTCGAGGATTATTTATCTGTGTCTCTTGACGCCGGTACCATAGTGCGGTACTCTGCGCCCCTGCGTGGATTATCGAGGGCTGAATGACATAACGGTTAAGAATCGTTATCCGCTTCCCCTTATGTCATCAGCCTTCGAGATTCTGCAGGGAGCCAGGTGCTTTACTAAGTTGGACCTTCGTAACGCTTACCATCTCGTGCGCATCAGAGGGGGACGAGTGGAAAACGGCGTTTAACACTCCGTTAGGGCATTTTGAGTACCGGGTTCTGCCGTTTGGTCTCGCCAATGCGCCAGCTGTTTTTCAGGCATTAGTTAATGATGTTCTGAGAGACATGCTGAACATCTTTGTTTTTGTCTATCTTGACGATATCCTGATTTTTTCACCGTCACTCGAGATTCATGTTCAGCACGTTCGACGTGTTCTACAGCGCCTTTTAGAGAATTGTCTCTACGTGAAGGCTGAGAAGTGCTCTTTTCATGTCTCCTCCGTTACTTTTCTCGGTTCCGTTATTTCCGCTGAAGGCATTCAGATGGATTCCGCTAAGGTCCAAGCTGTCAGTGATTGGCCCGTTCCAAGGTCACGTGTCGAGTTGCAGCGCTTTTTAGGTTTCGCTAATTTCTATCGGCGTTTCATTCGTAATTTCGGTCAAGTTGCTGCCCCTCTCACAGCTCTTACTTCTGTCAAGACGTGTTTTAAGTGGTCCGGTTCCGCCCAGGGAGCTTTTGATCTTCTAAAAGAACGTTTTACGTCCGCTCCTATCCTCGTTACTCCTGACGTCACTAGACAATTCATTGTCGAGGTTGACGCTTCAGAGGTAGGCGTGGGAGCCATTCTATCCCAGCGCTTCCAGTCTGACGATAAGGTTCATCCTTGCGCTTATTTTTCTCATCGCCTGTCGCCATCTGAACGCAACTATGATGTGGGTAACCGCGAACTGCTCGCCATCCGCTTAGCCCTAGGCGAATGGCGACAGTGGTTGGAGGGGGCGACCGTTCCTTTGTCGTTTGGACAGACCATAAGAACCTTGAGTACATCCGTTCTGCCAAACGACTTAATGCCCGTCAAGCTCGTTGGGCGTTGTTTTTCGCTCGTTTCGAGTTTGTGATTTCTTACCGTCCGGGTAGAAAAAACACCAAGCCTGATGCCTTATCCCGTCTGTTTAGTTCTTCTGTGGCTTCTACTGATCCCGAGGGGATTCTTCCTTATGGGCGTGTTGTCGGGTTGACAGTCTGGGGAATTGAAAGACAGGTTAAGCAAGCACTCACGCACACTGCGTCGCCGCGCTTGTCCTAGTAACCTCCTTTTCGTTCCTGTTTCCACTCGTCTGGCTGTTCTTCAGTGGGCTCACTCTGCCAAGTTAGCTGGTCATCCCGGTGTTCGAGGCACTCTTGCGTCTATTCGCCAGCGCTTTTGGTGGCCGACTCAGGAGCGTGACACGCGCCGTTTCGTGGCTGCTTGTTCGGACTGCGCGCAGACTAAGTCGGGTAACTCTCCTCCTGCCGGTCGTCTCAGACCGCTCCCCATTCCTTCTCGACCATGGTCTCACATCGCCCTAGACTTCATTACCGGTCTGCCTTTGTCTGCGGGGAAGACTGTGATTCTTACGGTTGTCGATAGGTTCTCTAAGGCGGCACATTTCATTCCCCTCGCTAAACTTCCTTCCGCTAAGGAGACGGCACAAATCATCATCGAGAATGTGTTCAGAATTCATGGCCTCCCGTTAGACGCCGTTTCAGACAGAGGCCCGCAATTCACGTCACAGTTTTGGAGGGAGTTCTGTCGTTTGATTGGTGCGTCCGTCAGTCTCTCTTCCGGGTTTCATCCCCAGTCTAACGGTCAAGCAGAGAGGGCCAATCAGACGATTGGTCGCATACTACGCAGCCTTTCTTTCAGAAACCCTGCGTCTTGGGCAGAACAGCTCCCTGGGCAGAATATTTCTATCGGCGTTTCATTCGTAATTTCGGTCAAGTTGCTGCCCTCTCACAGCTCTTACTTCTGTCAAGACGTGTTTTAAGTGGTCCGGTTCCGCCCAGGGAGCTTTTGATCTTCTAAAAGAACGTTTTACGTCCGCTCCTATCCTCGTTACTCCTGACGTCACTAGACAATTCATTGTCGAGGTTGACGCTTCAGAGGTAGGCGTGGGAGCCATTCTATCCCAGCGCTTCCAGTCTGACGATAAGGTTCATCCTTGCGCTTATTTTTCTCATCGCCTGTCGCCATCTGAGCGCAACTATGATGGGTAATCGTGAACTGCTCGCCATCCGCTTAGCCCTAGGCGAATGGCGACAGTGGTTGGAGGGGGCGACCGTTCCTTTTGTCGTTTGGACAGACCATAAGAACCTTGAGTACATCCGTTCTGCCAAACGACTTAATGCCCGTCAAGCTCGTTGGGCGTTGTTTTTCGCTCGTTTCGAGTTTGTGATTTCTTACCGTCCGGGTAGCAAGAACACCAAGCCTGATGCCTTATCCCGTCTGTTTAGTTCTTCTGTGGCTTCTACTGATCCCGAGGGGATTCTTCCTTATGGGCGTGTTGTCGGGTTAACAGTCTGGGGAATTGAAAGACAGGTTAAGCAAGCACTCACGCACACTGCGTCGCCGCGCGCTTGTCCTAGTAACCTCCTTTTCGTTCCTGTTTCCACTGCCTGGCTGTTCTTCAGTGGGCTCACTCTGCCAAGTTAGCTGGTCATCCCGGTGTTCGAGGCACTCTTGCGTCTATTCGCCAGCGCTTTGGTGGCCGACTCAGGAGCGTGACACGCGCCGCTTCGTGGCTGCTTGTTCGGACTGCGCGCAGACTAAGTCGGGTAACTCTCCTCCTGCCGGTCGTCTCAGACCGCTCCCCATTCCTTCTCGACCATGGTCTCACATCGCCCTAGACTTCATTACCGGTCTGCCTTTGTCTGCGGGGAAGACTGTGATTCTTACGGTTGTCGATAGGTTCTCTAAGGCGGCACATTTCATTCCCTCGCTAAACTTCCTTCCGCTAAGGAGACGGCACAAATCATTATCGAGAATGTATTCAGAATTCATGGCCTCCCGTTAGACGCCGTTTCAGACAGAGGCCCGCAATTCACGTCACAGTTTTGGAGGGAGTTCTGTCGCTTGATTGGTGCGTCCGTCAGTCTCTCTTCCGGTTTCATCCCCAGTCTAACGGTCAAGCAGAGAGGGCCAATCAGACGATTGGTCGCATACTACGCAGCCTTTCTTTCAGAAACCCTGCGTCTTGGGCAGAACAGCTCCCCTGGGCAGAATACGCTCACAACTCGCTTCCTTCGTCTGCTACCGGGTTATCTCCGTTTCAGAGTAGTCTGGGTTACCAGCCTCCTCTGTTCTCATCCCAGCTTGCCGAGTCCAGCGTTCCCTCCGCTCAAGCGTTTGTCCAACGTTGTGAGCGCACCTGGAGGAGGGTGAGGTCTGCACTTTGCCGTTACAGGGCACAGACTGTGAGAGCCGCCAATAAACGCAGGATTAAGAGTCCAAGGTATTGTTGCGGCCAGAGAGTGTGGCTTTCCACTCGCAACCTTCCTCTTACGACAGCTTCTCGTAAGTTGACTCCGCGGTTCATTGGTCCGTTCCGTGTCTCCCAGGTCGTCAATCCTGTCGCTGTGCGACTGCTTCTTCCGCGACATCTTCGTCGCGTCCATCCTGTCTTCCATGTCTCCTGTGTCAAGCCCTTTCTTCGCACCCCGTTCGTCTTCCCCCCCTCCCTCCCTTGTCGAGAGCGCACCTATTTACAAGGTACATAGATCATGGACATGCGTTCTCGGGACGGGGTCACCAATACTTAGTGGATTGGGAGGGTTACGGTCCTGAGGAGAGGAGTTGGGTTCCGTCTCGGGACGTGCTGGACCGTTCACTCATTGATGATTTCCTCCGTTGCCGCCAGGATTCCTCCTCGAGTGCGCCAGGAGGCGCTCGGTGAGTGGGGGTACTGTCATGTTTTGTCTTATTATTGTCTTGTCATTTTGCTTTCCCTCTGTTCATTTTCCCCCTGCTGGTCTTATTAGGTTCTTTCCCTCTTTCTTCCCTCTCTCTCCCCCTCCTCTCTCACTCTCTCTCTCTCTTCTCTCTATCGTTCCGTTCCTGCTCCCAGCTGTTCCTATTCCCTAATCAATCATTTAGTCTTCCCACACCTGTTTCAGATGCTGCGTGGAGAGCAGGTGTCTGAGTCTGCTAGGTTCAAGTGCCTTCCCGAGGCAACCTGCAGTTCTTGATCGAGTCTCCAGTCTGTTCTCGTCATTACGAGTGGAATTATGTCTTATGTTTGTAGAATTACTTTTCTGGATTAAAGACTCTGTTTTGTTAAGTCGCTTTTGGGTCCTCATTCACCTGCATGACACACACCGCTGGGCCGCAGAAGCGACATCGGTGGATGCAGGGGATTGAAATGCAGCCTGTGCCAAAAAATAGCTATCTCTAGTTTAAGGATGGATTTTGATGGGGAGGCCTGTTTTGTCTTGGGCAGCCCCATTGAGGGCTCTCACCATTTTTAAATAGTCAACACATTAACATCAACACGCCACAGGATATACCCATTGGACTTTGGGCTCTGCTGGGAGTTTACCTCATAGCCTATGGTGATATGGTCCTTGACTAGTCACTCAAAGCACTTCATGATGACGGAAGTGATTGCTACGGGGCGGTAGTCGTTTAGCTCAGTTACCTTAGCTTTCTTGGGAACAGGAACAATGGTGGCCCTCTTGAAGCATGTGGGAACAGCAGACTGGTATAGGGATTGATTGAATATGTCCGTAAACATTTACATTTACATTTACATTTAAGTCATTTAGCAGACGCTCTTATCCAGAGCGACGTACAAAATGGTGCAATCATCTTATGACATCCAGTGGAACAGTCACTTTACAATAGTGCATCTAAATCTTAAGGGGGGTGAGAGGGATTACTTATCCTATCCTAGGTATTCCTTAAAGAGGTGGGGTTTCAGGTGTCACCGGAAGGTGGTGATTGACTCCGCTGTCCTGGCGTCGTGGGGGGGTTTGTTCCACCATTGGGGGGCCAGAGCAGCGAACAGTTTTGACTGGGCTGAGCGGTAGCTGTACTTCCTCAGTGGTAGGGAGGCGAGCAGGCCAGAGGTGGATGAACGCAGTGCCCTTGTTTGGGTGTAGGGCCTGATCAGAGCCTGGAGGTACTGAGGTGTCGTTCCCCTCACAGCTCCGTAGGAAAGCACCATGGTCTTGTAGCGGATGCGAGCTTCAACTGGAAGCCAGTGGAGAGAACGGAGGAGCGGGGTGACGTGAGAGAACTTGGGAAGGTTGAACACCAGACGGGCTGCGGCGTTCTGGATGAGTTGAAGGGTTTAATGGCACAGGCAGGAGCCCAGCCAACAGCGAGTTGCAGTAATCCAGACGGGAGATGACAAGTGCCTGGATTAGGACCTGCGCCGCTTCCTGTGTGAGGCAGGGTCGTACTCTGCGGATGTTGTAGAGCATGAACCTACAGGAACGGGCCACCGCCTTGATGTTGGTTGAGAACGACAGGGTGTTGTCCAGGATCACGCCAAGGTTCTTGGCGCTCTGGGAGGAGGACACAATGGAGTTGTCAACCGTGATGGCAAGATCATGGAACGGGCAGTCCTTCCCCGGGAGGAAGAGCAGCTCCGTCTTGCCGAGGTTCAGCTTGAGGTGGTGATCCGTCATCCACACTGATATGTCTGCCAGACATGCAGAGATGCGATTCGCCACCTGGTCATCAGAAGGGGGAAAGGAGAAGATTAATTGTGTGTCGTCTGCATAGCAATGATAGGAGAGACCATGTGAGGTTATGACAGAGCCAAGTGACTTGGTGTATAGCGAGAATAGGAGAGGGCCAAGAACAGAGCCCTGGGGGACACCGGTGGTGAGAGCGCGTTGTGAGGAGACAGATTCTCGCCACGCCACCTGGTAGGAGCGACCTGTCAGGTAGGACGCAATCCAAGCGTGGGCCGCGCCGGAGATGCCCAACTCGGAGAGGGTGGAGAGGAGGATCTGATGGTTCACAGTATCGAAGGCAGCCGATAGATCTAGAAGGATGAGAGCAGAGGAGAGAGAGTTAGCTTTAGCAGTGCGGAGCGCCTCCGTGATACAGAGGAGAGCAGTCTCAGTTGAATGACTAGTCTTGAAACCTGACTGATTTGGATCAAGAAGGTCATTCAGAGAGAGATAGCGGGAGAGCTGGCCAAGGACGGCACGTTCAAGAGTTTTGGAGAGAAAAGAAAGAAGGGATACTGGTCTGTAATTGTTGACATCGGAGGGATCGAGTGTAGGTTTTTTCAGAAGGGGTGCAACTCTCGCTCTCTTGAAGACGGAAGGGACGTAGCCAGCGGTCAGGGATGAGTTGATGAGTGAGGTGAGGTAAGGGAGAAGGTCTCCGGGAAATGGTCTGGAGAAGAGAGGAGGGGATAGGGTCAAGCGGGCAGGTTGTTGGGCGGCCGGCCGTCAAGACGTGAGATTTCATCTGGAGAGAGAGGGGAGAAAGAGGTCAGAGCACAGGGTAGGGCAGTGTGAGCAGAACCAGCGGTTTCGTTTGACTTAGCAAACGAGGATCGGATGTCGTCGACCTTCTTTTCAAAATGGTTGACGAAGTCATCTGCAGAGAGGGAGGAGGGGGGAGGGGGAGGAGGATTCAGGAGGGAGGAGAAGGTGGCAAAGAGCTTCCTAGGGTTAGAGGCAGATGCTTGGAATTTAGCGTGGTAGAAAGTGGCTTTAGCAGCAGAGACAGAGGAGGAAAATGTAGAGAGGAGGGAGTGAAAGGATGCCAGGTCCGCAGGGAGGCGGGTTTTCCTCCATTTCCGCTCGGCTGCCCGGAGCCCTGTTCTGTGAGCTCGCAATGAGTCATCGAGCCACGGAGCGGGAGGGGAGGACCGAGCCGGCCTGGAGGATAGGGGACATAGAGAGTCAAAGGATGCAGAGAGGGAGGAGAGGAGGGTTGAGGAGGCAGAATCAGGAGATAGGTTGGAGAAGGTTTGAGCGGAGGGAAGAGATGATAGGATGGAAGAGGAGAGAGTAGCGGGGGAGAGAGAGCGAAGGTTGGGACGGCGCGATACCATCCGAGTAGGGGCAGTGTGGGAGGTGTTGGATGAGAGCGAGAGGGAAAAAACACCAAATGCCGGTCTGCGCATGCTCTGAGGGCGCGGCTGGGGATGCCGTCTGGGCCTGCAGCCTTGCGAGGGTTAACACGTTTAAATGTCTTACTCACCTCACCTCGGCTGCAGTGAAGGAGAGACCGCATGTTTTCGTTGCAGGCTGTGTCAGTGGCACTGTATTGTCCTCAAAGCGGGCAAAAAAGTTATTTAGTCTGCCTGGGAGCAAGACATCCTGGTCCGTGACTGGGCTGGGTTTCTTCTTGTAGTCCGTGATTGACTGTAGACCCTGCCACATGCCTCTTGTGTCTGAGCCGTTGAATTGAGATTCTACTTTGTCTCTGTACTGACGCTTAGCTTGTTTAATAGCCTTGCAGAGGGAATAGCTGCACTGTTTGTATTCGGTCATGTTGCCAGACACCTTGCCCTGATTAAAAGCAGTGGTTCGCGCTTTCAGTTTCACGCGAATGCTGCCATCAATCCACGGTTTCTGGTTAGGGAATGTTTTTATCGTTGCTATGGGAACGACATCTTCAACGCAAGTTCTAATGAACTCGCACACCAAATCAGCGTATTCGTCAATATTTTTATCTGACGCAATACGAAACATGTCCCAGTCCACGTGATGGAAGCAGTCTTGGAGTGTGGAGTCCGCTTGGTCGGACCAGCATTGGACAGACCTCAGCGTGGGAGCCTCTTGTTTTAGTTTCTGCCTGTAGGCAGGAGCAACAAAATGGAGTCGTGGTCAGCTTTTCCGAAAGGGGGGCGGGGCAGGGCCTTATATGCGTCGCGGAAGTTAGAGTAACAATGATCCAAGGTTTTACCACCCCTGGTTGCGCAATCGATATGCTGATAAAATTTAGATTAGCTTTGTTAAAATCCCCAGCTACAATGAATGCAGCCTCCGGATAAATGGTTTCCAGTTTGCAAAGAGTTAAATAAAGTTCGTTCAGAGCCATCGATGTGTCTGCTTGGGGGGGGATATATACGGCTGTGATTATAATCGAAGAGAATTCTCTTGGAAGATAATGCGGTCTACATTTGATTGTGAGGAATTCTAAATCAGGTGAACAGAAGGATTTGAGTTCCTGTATGTTTCTTTCATCACACCATGTCTCGTTAGTCATGAGGCATACGCCCCCGCCACTCTTCTTACCAGAAAGATGTTTGTTTCTGTCGGCGCGATGCGTGGAGAAACCCGTTGGCTGCAATGCATCGGATAGCGTCTTCCCAGTAAGCCATGTTTCCGTGAAGCAGGAACGTTGCAGACTCTGATGTCCCTCTGGAATGCTACCCTTGCCCGGATTCCATCAACCTTGTTGTCAAGAGACTGGACATTGGCAAGAAGAATGCTGGGGAGTGGTGCGCGATGTGCCTTTGTCCGGAGTCTGACCAGAAGACCGCTACGTTTCCCTCTTTTTCGGAGTCGTTTTTGGGTCGCTGCATGCGATCCATTCCGTTGTCCTGTTTGTAAGGCAGAACACAGGATCGCGTCGCGGAAAACATATTCTTGGTCGTACTGATGGTGAGTTGACGCTGATCTTATATTCAGTAGTTCTTCTCGACTGTATGTAATGAAACCTAAGATGACCTGGGGTACTAATGTAAGAAATAACACGTAAAAAAACAAAAACTGCATAGTTTCCTAGGAACGCGAAGCGAGGCGGCCATCTCTGTCGGCGCCGGAAGTTAGTAGACAGTCGCCATTGTTGTGGGCCTGCCCTCACCTGAACAGCACCCAATGGCTATTTCATATGGAAATGGAGAGGAGTAGCCCGTGCAGTGGCCATGTGTGTGTTTGCTGTTCTACTCCATTCCATTTGAATAAAATAATGGAAAATATAATCCGACATGGAAAATATATATATCTGACATGGAATATATATATATATATATATATATATACACACATACATATATACACACACACACACACACACACACACACACACACACACACACACACACACACACACACACACACACACACACACACACACACACACACACACACACACACACACACACACACACACACACACACACATTTCATAGCAAATCGCAAAATACATATATATATACTGTATATGTACATACTCTTATTCATCCCTTTACATTTGTGTGTGTCAGGTAGTTGTTGTGAATTTGTTAGATTACTTGTTATATATTACTGCATAGTCAGAACTAGAAGCACAAGCATTTCGCTACACTTTCAAAAACATCTGCTAACTCTGTGTATGTGACCAATACATTTGATTTGGTAGGCATTTCGTAGATACAGCTTGTAGAAGACAGTGGCCCCCTGGAGCAGCTCGAAGGCTGAGGAAATGAGTGTTAGCTGATAACGGTTCTTCACAGTGATATCACTGAGTCCCTGTAGTCAATCCACTGCCGCAGGGTGTTGTCCTTCTTCTAGACAAAGAAGAACCCTGTGCCAGTGGGAGAGGAGGAGGGTCAGATAAATCCTGTAGCTAAGGGGTCCCCAATGTAGTCATCAATAGCCTTGGTCTCTGGTCCCGACAGCGAGTACAAACGTCCTGGGGCGCCGTGGTGCCAGGGAGAAGGTCAATCCCACAGTCATAGGGACGGTGCGGCGGAAGGGAAGTGGCCCGGGCCTTGCTGAACGCCTCCCAGAAGATCCTGGTACTCCACGGGAATGGCAGAGAATTCTGGAGCAACCTCTGAGGGCCCCGGGAGACGTCCCCGGGCAGACTGCGCGACTTCAGACAATGGGCATGGCAGAAGAGACTCCAGCCCATGATAGCACACGTAGAACAGTTTATGAGTGGAATGTGTCGCTGGAGACGGAAGAATCCCAACACCATGGGAATCTGGGGGTACTTGATGAGCAGGAAATGAATGGTCTCGCTGTGATTCCCTTACACATGTCGGTTGATGGGAGTGGTGTTATTGGTGACCCGACCTATAGAGCGCACGTCCAGCACTCTAACATCCATGGGAATGGAGAAGGGCTGAGTGGGGATGTTCAGCTCGGAAGCCAGTGTGGCATCCTGAAAGCTCTCATCGCCCCCCCGAGTCAAACCCAGAGAGATTTGGACTGGTTCCCCCACAGCAGAATGACATGGAAAGGGGTGCGAGTAAGGGAAGCAGAAATGTTCTCCATATGGCCCACCAGAGTACTCGCTCCCTGGAGAGCCTGGTCCGTTACCGTGCACGATAATACAAAATGACCAAAAGTCGCAAAATACAGACATCTCCTTGTGCTGATCCTGTTGCCGTTCTGCTGGCGACAGCCCAGCTCTGCCTAGTTGCAAGGTGTTGGGAAACAGTGCCTCTGCCCTTTTCGGTGACTCTCGAGGAAAGTCGGAAACCTTGGTGTCGTTGCGCAGCTGGTCCAGGTCTGCTGGGTCAGTCAGGGCAAATTCCTACTATCAGATATGAAGGTCAGACCCAGATTCAGACCATGTTGGATAACCAATAGTTTAAAAATCCCAAAGGGGCAGGTAAACAGACAGGTTAAGGCAGGCAGGGGTCAATAGTCCAGCGAAGTTGGGGAAAGGTACAGGACGCCAGGCAGGCTCAGGGTCAGGGTCGGGGTCAGGCAGAATCGTCAGGCAAGCAGGCTCAGAGACAGGTCAGGCAAGGGTTAAACCCAAGAGGGCAAGAAAAAGCGAGACTGGAGAAAAGCAGGAGCTGAGACAAACGCTGGTTGGCTTGAACAAACAAGACTAAGATGGACAGACAGACAGAAAACACAGGTATAAATACACAGGGGATAATGAGGAAGAAGGAGACACCTGGAGGGGGTGGACACAATCACAATGACAGGTGAAACAGATCAAGTTGTGACACATACAGTCAAAATGTCAGTAGAGAGACAAAGTGGACTAGCATTTGAAAGGCTCAGACACGGGTTTATGAATAATTCAGTTCAGATCGACATTTTTATGGTCTATGGAATGTTCCTATGGAATCCCACTATTTTGATTGCATTTGCTATTAGCATCTCATCAACTTCCCTACTTTCAACTTTCCTATACACTGACCAGCTGACATGTGGCGTGCCATCATGTGTCCTGAGGTTGTGGATTATGGACAAAACTGAGCTCTGACATCGCCCAAAATAGTTAGTCTTACACAGTTTAAAATGTAAAAAAGCCTTTGAGAGACCAAAATATCAATATAATATATTTTCCCCGTTAAAATGCTCAGTTGAATAAATGTACCTTTTCTCTCATCTCTAATGATCAGTAAGGCTGAAGGACAGGCTAGGTGGTCACAACAACATCCAATCCTGTCATACATTACATCATGCTTTCACAAATGATTTGTTTATCCAACCATTTGCTCATTTGTGTGTTCACTTGTGTATGTTTTGTGTGTGTGTGTGTGTGTGTGTGTGTGTGTGTGTGTGTGTGTGTGTGTGTGTGTGTGTGTGTGTGTGTGTGTGTGTGTGTGTGTGTGTGTGTGTGTGTGTGTGTGTGTGTGTGTGTGTGTGTGTGTGTGTGTGTAGCAGAGACTCCAGGGAGGGGAGTTTCTGTCAGTAACTCAGGGATAAATAGAGAGGCAGAGCTCAGAGTTTGTCAGAAGGCGGACCTGACAGGGTCACACACAGGACCAAGCAGGAGCAGGACATCAGCATTTTTACTTTTTAATACAAATGGAGAAACATGAAGATGTTCAATACTGTTTTCAAGACGGAAACTCTTCTTGCAGAAAGGATTTTCTATCGACATCTATCTACATAACACTGTACATCTTCTTCTCATTGATTTCGGCAGTTACAGTATTTTTGAATCTACTGGTGATCATCTCCATCTCTCATTTCAAGCAGCTCCACACTACAACCAACCTGCTCATCCTCTCTCTGGCTGTGTCAGATCTCCTGGTGGGACTGATTGTGATACCAGTAATGACTGTAGCAACAATGGAATCATGCTGGGATTTTGGGGAATATTTCTGTGTGTTTCAGATCTATATTGCTTCTTTATGTACTTCTTTATCTCTGGGCAATTTGGTCTTGATATCTATTGACCGCTATGTTGCTGTGTGTGATCCCTTATTGTACCACTCTAAAATAACAACAACAAGAATCACGTGTTTTATATCCATCACCTGGTGTTGTTGTATCATATACCGTACTGCTAATATACAATATTTTGTAAATGTACAGGTACCAAGTAGGTGTTTGAAAGAATGTACTGCAGTTGAAGGGTCAATCTGGGTTAATATCACTGACATTGTTATTACAATGGTTGTCCCGTGCTCTGTTATTATAACACTTTATATGAAAATCTTTGTGGTGGCCACATCACAGGCCAGAAAGGTATTTTCAAAAGAGGCTGCCAGTGTGTCTGGTGTTAAAACTGTACAGGCAAATAAGTCTGAGACAAAAGCAGCAAAAACTCTGTCTATTGTTGTTTTCAACTATCTCATTTTTTGGATTCCATCTTTATTAGTTTTTTTTTTATTTTCTTTTTTAAGTTATAATTTGTTATCATATTTAA